>NC_052152.1:1629563-1656908 GCF_902713615.1 Scyliorhinus canicula | reverse complement strand
CCCCCCCCCCCCCACCCCCCCCCCCCCCCCCCCCCTCCCGGCCCTCGCTGGTCGTCCCTCCCCCCTCCCGGCCCTGGCTGGTCCCCCCCTCCCGGCCCTCGCTGGTCCCCCCCCCCCCCCCCCCCCCCCCGGGCCCCCGCTCCCCTGTAATCAGTTTTAGAACAATGAAACTAAGGTGGAGGCTGCAGTGAATTTCTGTAGAGTCCTCACCACGTTCTACCACCCCCTCCTTCACACTCACACAGCTGAATAGGTCTCTGAAAATCATAGATATCCCAAAGACTTCACAAAACACAAACTCAAGTGATCCTCCTTGGAAATAAAGGATTAAAAATAACTAACGGATAAATAATCAGAGTGTAAACTACCTTGAGGGCTTGGGCTCTGATTGGTTTCTGCTTCCTCGTAACTAACTCTAAACTGAGGCTGGGGTTCCTGTTAATGCTCCCACTCTGCCTACATTAGCTATTCAAATATCGTCCTCTCTCTCTCTACCTCTCCCACTTGCTGATCGGAATATTAATGATCCCAGTTTATGTCCTTTCAGCAGACATGGCAGCTTAGAACCGACTGTCACTCACTCCAGGTTTCTCCACCACTGTTTCAGCCCAGTCTCGGAGTTTGTCAAATTCATCAGGGAGCCTGGTGCAGATTATCACTGGATGTGCGGGAAATGTATTGAGGTGGATAGAAAACTGGTTGGCAGAGAGGAAACAAAGAGAAGGGATTAATGGGTCCTTTTCAAATTGGCAGGCAGTAACCAGTGGGGTACCACAGGGATCGGTGCTGGGACCCCAGCTATTCACAATATATATCAATGATTTAGATGAGGGAACAAAATGTCACATCTCAAAGTTTGCAGATGATACCAAATTAGGTGGGAGGGTGACTGTGACGAGGATGCAGGGATCCTACAGCAAGATCTGGACAGGTTGGGCAAGTGGGCAAACCAATGGCAGATGCAGTATAATTTGGATAAGTGTGAGGTTATTCATTTTGGAAGCAAAAACAGGAAGGCAGATTACTACCTGAATGATTGTAAATTGGGAGAGGGGAGTGTGCAGTGGGATCTGGGTGTCCTTGTGCACCAGTCACTGAAGGTAAGCATACAGGTGCAGCAGGCGGTAAAGCAGGCTAATGGTATGTTGGCCTTCATTGTGAGAGGTTTCGAGTATAGAAGCAGGGATGTGTTCCTGCAATCGTACAGGGCCTTGGTGAGGCCACACCTGGAGTATTGTGTGCAGTTTTGGTCTCCTTCTTTGAGGAAGGATGTTCTTGCTCTCGAGGGAGTGCAGTGAAGGTTTACCAGACTGATTCCAGGGATGGAGGGACTGTCATATGAGGAGAGATTGACTAGGTTGGGATTGTTCTCGTTGGAGTTCAGAAGAATGAGGGGGGGGGGGGGGGGATCTCATAGAGATTTATAAAATTCTAGCCGAACTAGACAGGGTAAATGCAGGGAAGATGTTACCAATGATGGGTGTGGCCAGAACCAGGGGTCACAGTCTGAGGATTCAGGACAAACCATTTCGGACAGAGATAAGGAGACATTTCTTCACCCAAAGAGCGGTGAGCCTGTGGAATTCATTACCACAGGAAGTAGTTGATGCTAAAACATTGAATATATTCAAGAGGCGGCTGGATATAGCACTTGGGGAGAATGGGATCAAAGGCTATGGGGAGAAAGCAGGATTAGGCTATTGAGTTGGATGATCAGCCATGTTCGTGATGAATGGCAGAGCAGGCTTAAAAGGCCTTCTCCTGCTCCTATCTTCTATGTATCTATGTGAGGGGAAAGGGGGAAATCAGCCAGGGTTCCTGCTCCTGATCACTATCCAGTGTTCCCTGGGTTATAGAGAGAGGGGAAATCAGCCAGGGTTCCTGCTCCTGATCACTATCCAGTGTTCCCTGGGTTATAGAGAGAGGGGAAATCAGCCAGGGTTCCTGCTCCTGATCACTGTCCAGTATTCCCTGGGTTATAGAGAGAGAGGAACAGGCCCATCAAGCTTTCAATCCAGATTCTTTATTTAGACTTATTATTTATTGCTCAAAGATCCCTCCATTTCCCACCCGTTCAAGTGTCTATCAAGATGCATCTTTTTTTTAAATTTGGAGTAACCCAATTCATTTTTCCAATTAAGGGGCAATTTAGCGTGGCCAATCCACCTACCCTGCACATTTGTGTTTCGTGGGGGGCGAAACCCACGCAAACACGGGGAGAATGTGCAAACTCCACACAGTGACCCAGGGCCGGGATTGAACCTGGGACCTTGGCGCCGTGAGGTAGCAGTGCTAACCACTGCCCAACCGTGCTGCCCCCATATACACCTTTTTTTTAAAAAGTGTTTTTATTAAAGTTTTGCAGAATTTTTCATAATAAAACAATAGTAACAATAATAACAAAACAAACTAGAGTCAACATTAACATAGTGCAAAAAGACAATATATAATAACAATTAAATAGACATTACCCCATGCGACTCAGTCATCCCACACCATCCCAATGAAGCACTCACCCCCCCCCTACAGATTGCTGCAGCTGCTGACATTTTAATTTTCCCTGAGAAAGTTGACGAACGGCTGCCACCTCCGAGAGACCCCTAGCATAGACCCTCTTAAGGCAAACTTTATTTTCTCGAGGCTGAGAAACCCAGCCATGTCGTTAACCCAAGTCTCTACACTCGGGGGCTTCGAGTCCCTCCACATTAATAAAATCCGTCTCCGGGCTACCAGGGAGGCAAAGGCCAAGACGTCGGCCTCTTTCGCCCCCTGGACTCCCGGGTCTTCTGACACTCCAAAGATCGCTATCTCTGGGCTCGGCACCACCCGTCTCGCGAACTCTTGCCAGAACACTGTAAACTCCGGACATGCCCAAAACATGTGGACATGGTTTGCAGGGCTGCCCTTGCACCTCATACACCTCATACACCTGTCTTCTACCCCAAAAAACGTGCTCATTCTCGCTGCCGTCACGTGTGCCCAGTGGGCCACCTTCAATTGAATTAGACTGAGCCTGGCACATGATGAGGAGGAATTAACCCTGCCCAGGACCTCTGCCCACAGACCCACTTCCAACTCCTCACCTAGATCCTCCTCCCACTTGCCCTTGAGCTCCTCCACCGGGGATTCCTCTGCCTCCTGTAGTTCCTGGTAGATATTCGACACATTCCCCTCCCCCACCCAGGTGCCGGAGACCACCCTGTCCTGTATCCTCAGTGGCGGCAGCGTCGGAAAGGCCACTACCTGTTTTTTCAGGAAGGCTCCTACTTGCAGATATTTAAAGGCGTTTCCTGGCGGCAGATTAAATTTGTCTTCTAACGCCTTCAAACTGGGAAAGCTTCCGTCTATGAACAGATCTCCCATCCTTCTGATGCCTGCCCTCTGCCAGCTCTGGAACCCACCATCCATCCCACTCGGGACAAATCTGTGGTTGTTACATATCGGGGTCCGGACCAACGCTCCCTCCACCTTCTTGTACCTCCTCCACTGTCCCCAGATCCGCAGTGTCACCACCACCACCGGACGTGTGGAGTAATGGGTCGGCGAGAACGGCAAAGGAGCCATTATCAAAGTTCCCAGACTAGTACCTTTACATGACGCTGCTTCCAGCTGCTCCCACACCGCCCCCCACCCCACACCGCCCACTTCCTAATCATAGCTATATTGGCTATTGGCCGCCCAGTAGTAGTTGCGAAAGTTCGGCAGCGCTAACCGACCCCCCCCCCAGACTGTGCTCCAACAGCAATCTCCTTACTCGCGGGGTCTTATTCGCCCACACAAGCCCGTAATGATCCTACTCACCCGCTTAAAAAATGCCTTAGGGATGAAGATGGGGAGGCACTGAAAGACAAACAAAAATCTGCAGAGGCCAGTCATTTTCACAGTCTGCACCCTCCCTACCAGTGACAGCGGGAGCATGTCCTCGGGGCTGGTTTAGCCCAGGGCTAAATCGCTGCCTTTGAAATCAGACTAGGGCAGGCCAGCAGCGTGGGTTCAATTCCCGTACCAGCCTCCCCGAACAGGCACCGGAATGTGGCGACTAGGGGCTTTTCACAGTAACTTCATTTGAAGCCTACTTGTGACAATAAGCGATTTTCATTTCATTTCATGTCCCACCTTTTAAAGTCCCCTTCCATTTGCTCCACCAACCGGGTCAGGTTGAGCCTGTGCAGGGCATCCCATTTCCTGGCCACCTGCACACCCAGGTAACAAAAACTTTTCTCTACCTTCCTGAGCGGCAGCTCTTTCAGTCTCTCCTCCTGCCCCTTGGCCTGGATCACAAACAACTCGCTCTTTCCCATGTTCAGTTTGTACCCTGAAAAACTACCAAAATCCCTCCGGATCCGCAGAACCTCCCCCATCCGTTCCACAGGGTCCGAAATGTACAGAGCAAATAATCCGCGTATAGCGAGACCCGATGTGGTCCCCCCCCCCCCCAAGAACCTGTCCCCACCAGTTCCTCGAGGCTCTCAGCGCCATAGCTAGCTGTTCTATAGTTAGGGCAAATAATAACGGGGAGAGGGGACACCCCTGCCTCGTTCCCCGGTGAAGCTCGAAGTACCCCGACCTCAGCCGGTTTGTACATACACTTGCTACAGGCGCCTGGTACAGGAATTTAACCCAGCCAATAAAGCCCTCACCAAACCTGAACCTCCCCAGGGTTTCCCACAGGTACTCCCACTCCACCCGGTCAAAGGCTTTCTCTGCGTCCATCACTGTTACCACCTCTGCCTCCCCTCCCTCTGAGGGCATCATAATAATATTCAAAAGTGTCCAGACATTGGTATTGAATTGTCTGCCTTTAACAAATACAGTCTGGTCTTCCTCTATCACCCCTGGACGCAATCCTCAATTCTTGTGGCCAGAATCTTAGCAAGCAATTTGGCATCCAAGGTTAAAAGCGAAATCGGCCTGTATGACCCGCAATGTTCCGGGTCCTTCCCTTGTTTAAGAATGATGTGGAGATGCCGGCGTTGGACTGGGGTGAGCACAGTAAGAAGCCTTACAACACCAGGTTAAAGTCCAACAGGTTTGTTTCAAACACTTGTTTAAGAATGAGTGAGATCAAAGCCTGTGACATTGTTGGGGGGGGGAGGGTTCCTTTCTCTCTCGCCTCATTGAAGGTCCTCATCAGGAGTGGGCTCATGAGGCTGGTTTAGCACAGGGCTAAATCACTGGCTTTGAAAGCAGGCCAGCAGCACGGTTCAATTCCCATGCCAGCCTCCCCGAACAGGCGCTGGAATGTGGCGACTAGGGGCTTTTCACAGTAACTTCATTTGAAGCCTACTCGTGACAAGCGATTTTCATTTCATTTCAATATTTCCGAAAATTTCTTATAGAATTCTACCTGGTAACCGTCCAGCCCTGGGACTTTACCCGATTGCATGCCCTCTATACCCGTGACAATCTCCTCCAATTCAATCGGGGCCCCCAGCCCCTCCACCAGGTCCTCTTCCACCTTTGGAAACCTCAACTGGTCCAAAAATTGCCTCATCCCTTCTGCTCCCGTCGGGGGCTCCGACTCGTATAGTTTACTATAGAATTCCTTAAAGACGCCGTTCACCCCCCCCCCCCCCCCCCCCCCCCCCCCCTGGATCCAAGACCATGTTACACTCCTTATTCTTTTCTCCCCCGATTTCCCTGGCTGCCTCCCTCTTTCGCAGTTGGTGTGCCAGCATTCTACTGGCTTTCTCCCTATACTCATAGCCTGTCCCCCTTGCCTTCCTCAGCTGTGCTACCGCTTTCCCAGTGGTCAGCAATTCAAACTCCGCCTGCAGTCTCCGCCGCTCCCTCAGCCCCAGATACATCTTAAACGTTGCTATTGTGCCTGCTTCCACCACCTCCACTGGCAATGCATTCCAGGCACCCACTACCCTTTGTGTAAGAAACCTTCTCGCTCATGTCCCAAAACTTTCCCCCTCACCTTGAACCTGTGCACCCTTGTAACTGATTCTTCCACTCCGGGGAAAAGCTTCTGACTACTCACCCTGTTTATATCTCATGTAATTTTGTAGACCTCAATCAGCTCTCCCTCAGCACAGAGCAGCTCTCCCTCAGCACAGTGCAGCTCTCCCTCAGCACAGTGCAGCTCTCCCTCAGCACAGTGCAGCTCTCCCTCAGCACTCACTCAGTGCAGCTCTCCCTCAGCACAGAGCAGCTCTCCCTCAGCACAGTGCAGCTCTCCCTCAGCACAATGCAGCTCTCCCTCAGCACAGTGCAGCTCTCCCTCAGCACAGTGCAGCTCTCCCTCAGCACTCAGTGCAGCTCTCCCTCAGCACTCAGTGCAGCTCTCCCTCAGCACTCAGTGCAGCTCTCCCTCAGCACTCAGTGCAGTTCTCCCTCAGCACTCAGTGCAGCTCTCCCTCAGCACTCAGTGCAGCTCTCCCTCAGCACTCAGTGCAGCTCTCCCTCAGCACTCAGTGCAGCTCTCCCTCAGCACTCAGTGCAGCTCTCCCTCAGCACAGTGCAGCTCTCCCTCAGCACAGTGCAGCTCTCCCTCAGCACAGTGCAGCTCTCCCTCAGCACTCAGAGGAGCTCTCCCTCAGCACTCAGTGCAGCTCTCCCTCAGCACAGTGCAGCTCTCCCTCAGCACAGTGCAGCTCTCCCTCAGCACTCACTCAGTGCAGCTCTCCCTCAGCACAGTGCAGCTCTCCCTCAGCACTCAGAGGAGCTCTCCCTCAGCACTCAGTGCAACTCTCCCTCAGCACAGTGCAGCTCTCCCTCAGCACTCAGTGCAGCTCTCCCTCAGCACACACAGTGCAGCTCTCCCTCAGCACAGAGCAGCTCTCCCTCAGCACACACAGTGCAGCTCTCCCTCAGCACAGAGCAGCTCTCCCTCAGCACAGAGCAGCTCTCCCTCAGCACTCAGTGCAACTCTCCCTCAGCACAGTGCAGCTCTCCCTCAGCACTCAGTGCAGCTCTCCCTCAGCACAGTGCAGCTCTCCCTCAGCACACTCAGTGCAGCTCTCCCTCAGCACTCAGTGCAGCTCTCCCTCAGCACTCAGTGCAGCTCTCCCTCAGCACTCAGTGCAGCTCTCCCTCAGCACACTCAGTGCAGCTCTCCCTCAGCACTCAGTGCAGCTCTCCCTCAGCACTCAGTGCAGCTCTCCCTCAGCACTCAGTGCAGCTCTCCCTCAGCACAGAGCAGCTCTCCCTCAGCACAGTGCAGCTCTCCCTCAGAACAGTGCAGCTCTCCCTCAGCACTCAGTGCAGCTCTCCCTCAGCACAGTGCAGCTCTCCCTCAGCACTCACTCAGTGCAGCTCTCCCTCAGCACAGTGCAGCTCTCCCTCAGCACTCAGTGCAGCTCTCCCTCAGCACAGTGCAGCTCTCCCTCAGCACTCAGTGCAGCTCTCCCTCAGCACAGTGCAGCTCTCCCTCAGCACTCAGTGCAGCTCTCCCTCAGCACAGAGCAGCTCTCCCTCAGCACAGTGCAGCTCTCCCTCAGCACAGTGCAGCTCTCCCTCAGCACAGTGCAGCTCTCCCTCAGCACAGAGCAGCTCTCCCTCAGCACTCAGTGCAGCTCTCCCTCAGCACAGAGCAGCTCTCCCTCAGCACAGTGCAGCTCTCCCTCAGCACAGTGCAGCTCTCCCTCAGCACAGTGCAGCTCTCCCTCAGCACAGTGCAGCTCTCCCTCAGCACTCAGTGCAGCTCTCCCTCAGCACAGTGCAGCTCTCCCTCAGCACAGTGCAGCTCTCCCTCAGCACAGTGCAGCTCTCCCTCAGCACAGTGCAGCTCTCCCTCAGCACACAGTGCAGCTCTCCCTCAGCACTCACTCAGTGCAGCTCTCCCTCAGCACAGCGCAGCTCTCCCTCAGCACAGTGCAGCTCTCCCTCAGCACAGAGCAGCTCTCCCTCAGCACTCACTCAGTGCAGCTCTCCCTCAGCACTCACTCAGTGCAGCTCTCCCTCAGCACGCACAGTGCAGCTCTCCCTCAGCACTCAGTGCAGCTCTCCCTCAGCACTCACTCAGTGCAGCTCTCCCTCAGCACTCACTCAGTGCAGCTCTCCCTCAGCACAGAGCAGCTCTCCCTCAGCACAGTGCAGCTCTCCCTCAGCACAATGCAGCTCTCCCTCAGCACAGTGCAGCTCTCCCTCAGCACAGTGCAGCTCTCCCTCAGCACTCAGTGCAGCTCTCCCTCAGCACTCAGTGCAGCTCTCCCTCAGCACTCAGTGCAGCTCTCCCTCAGCACTCAGTGCAGCTCTCCCTCAGCACTCAGTGCAGCTCTCCCTCAGCACTCAGTGCAGCTCTCCCTCAGCACTCAGTGCAGCTCTCCCTCAGCACTCAGTGCAGCTCTCCCTCAGCACAGTGCAGCTCTCCCTCAGCACTCAGTGCAGCTCTCCCTCAGCACTCAGTGCAGCTCTCCCTCAGCACTCAGTGCAGCTCTCCCTCAGCACAGTGCAGCTCTCCCTCAGCACAGTGCAGCTCTCCCTCAGCACACACAGTGCAACTCTCCCTCAGCACTCAGTGCAGCTCTCCCTCAGCACTCAGTGCAGCTCTCCCTCAGCACTCAGTGCAGCTCTCCCTCAGCACTCAGTGCAGCTCTCCCTCAGCACAGTGCAGCTCTCACTCAGCACAGTGCAGCTCTCACTCAGCACACAGAGCAGCTCTCCCTCAGCACTCACTCAGTGCAGCTCTCCCTCAGCACTCACTCAGTGCAGCTCTCCCTCAGCACAATGCAGCTCTCCCTCAGCACAGTGCAGCTCTCCCTCAGCACTCACTCAGTGCAGCTCTCCCTCAGCACAGTGCAGCTCTCCCTCAGCACTCACTCAGTGCAGCTCTCCCTCAGCACAGTGCAGCTCTCCCTCAGCACTCACTCAGTGCAGCTCTCCCTCAGCACAGTGCAGCTCTCCCTCAGCACAGTGCAGCTCTCCCTCAGCACAGTGCAGCTCTCCCTCAGCACAGTGCAGCTCTCCCTCAGCACAGTGCAGCTCTCCCTCAGCACAGTGTAGCTCTCCCTCAGCACTCAGTGCAGCTCTCCCTCAGCACTCAGTGCAGCTCTCCCTCAGCACTCACTCAGTGCAGCTCTCCCTCAGCACAGTGCAGCTCTCCCTCAGCACAGTGCAGCTCTCCCTCAGCACTCACTCAGTGCAGCTCTCCCTCAGCACAGTGCAGCTCTCCCTCAGCACTCAGTGCAGCTCTCCCTCAGCACAGAGCAGCTCTCCCTCAGCACAGTGCAGTTCTCCCTCAGCACAGTGCAGCTCTCCCTCAGCACAGTGCAGCTCTCCCTCAGCACAGTGCAGCTCTCCCTCAGCACAGAGCAGCTCTCCCTCAGCACAGTGCAGCTCTCCCTCAGCACAGTGCAGCTCTCCCTCAGCACAGTGCAGCTCTCCCTCAGCACAGTGCAGCTCTCCCTCAGCACAGTGCAGCTCTCCCTCAGCACAGAGCAGCTCTCCCTCAGCACAGTGCAGCTCTCCCTCAGCACAGTGCAGCTCTCCCTCAGCACAGAGCAGCTCTCCCTCAGCACAGTGCAGCTCTCCCTCAGCACAGTGCAGCTCTCCCTCAGCACTCAGTGCAGCTCTCCCTCAGCACGCACAGTGCAGCTCTCCCTCAGCACTCACACAGTGCAGCTCTCCCTCAGCACAGTGCAGCTCTCCCTCAGCACTCAGTGCAGCTCTCCCTCAGCACTCAGTGCAGCTCTCCCTCAGCACTCAGTGCAGCTCTCGCTCAGCACTCAGTGCAGCTCTCCCTCAGCACTCAGTGCAGCTCTCCCTCAGCACAGAGCAGCTCTCCCTCAGCACAGTGCAGCTCTCCCTCAGCACTCAGTGCAGCTCTCCCTCAGCACTCACTCAGTGCAGCTCTCCCTCAGCACTCAGTGCAGCTCTCCCTCAGCACAGAGCAGCTCTCCCTCAGCACTCAGTGCAGCTCTCCCTCAGCACAGTGCAGCTCTCCCTCAGCACAGTGCAGCTCTCCCTCAGCACAGTGCAGCTCTCCCTCAGCACAGTGCAGCTCTCCCTCAGCACAGTGCAGCTCTCCCTCAGCACAGTGCAGCTCTCCCTCAGCACTCAGTGCAGCTCTCCCTCAGCACAGAGCAGCTCTCCCTCAGCACAGTGCAGCTCTCCCTCAGCACAGTGCAGCTCTCCCTCAGCACTCAGTGCAGCTCTCCCTCAGCACAGAACAGCTCTCCCTCAGCACAGTGCAGCTCTCCCTCAGCACAGTGCAGCTCTCCCTCAGCACTCAGTGCAACTCTCCCTCAGCACAGTGCAGCTCTCCCTCAGCACTCAGTGCAGCTCTCCCTCAGCACAGTGCAGCTCTCCCTCAGCACAGTGCAGCTCTCCCTCAGCACAGTGCAGCTCTCCCTCAGCACAGAGCAGCTCTCCCTCAGCACAGAGCAGCTCTCCCTCAGCACAGAGCAGCTCTCCCTCAGCACAGTGCAGCTCTCCCTCAGCACGCACAGTGCAGCTCTCCCTCAGCACACACAGTGCAGCTCTCCCTCAGCACAGTGCAGCTCTCCCTCAGCCCTCACTCAGTGCAGCTCTCCCTCAGCACGCACAGTGCAGCTCTCCCTCAGCACAGTGCAGCTCTCCCTCAGCCCTCACTCAGTGCAGCTCTCCCTCAGCACGCACAGTGCAGCTCTCCCTCAGCACTCACACAGTGCAGCTCTCCCTCAGCACAGTGCAGCTCTCCCTCAGCACGCACAGTGTAGCTCTCCCTCAGCACGCACAGTGCAGCTCTCCCTCAGCACTCAGTGCAGCTCTCCCTCAGCACTCACTCAGTGCAGCTCTCCCTCAGCACTCAGTGCAACTCTCCCTCAGCACAGTGCAGCTCTCCCTCAGCACTCAGTGCAGCTCTCCCTCAGCACACTCAGTGCAGCTCTCCCTCAGCACTCAGTGCAGCTCTCCCTCAGCACAGTGCTGCTCTCCCTCAGCACTCAGTGCAGCTCTCCCTCAGCACAGTGCAGCTCTCCCTCAGCACAGTGCAGCTCTCCCTCAGCACTCAGTGCAGCTCTCCCTCAGCACAGTGCAGCTCTCCCTCAGCACAGAGCAGCTCTCCCTCAGCACTCAGTGCAGCTCTCCCTCAGCACAGTGCAGCTCTCCCTCAGCACTCAGTGCAGCTCTCCCTCAGCACTCAGTGCAGCTCTCGCTCAGCACTCAGTGCAGCTCTCCCTCAGCACTCAGTGCAGCTCTCCCTCAGCACACTCAGTGCAGCTCTCCCTCAGCACTCAGTGCAGCTCTCCCTCAGCACTCAGTGCAGCTCTCCCTCAGCACAGTGCAGCTCTCCCTCAGCACAGTGCAGTTCTCCCTCAGCACAGTGCAGCTCTCCCTCAGCACAGTGCAGCTCTCCCTCAGCACAGAGCAGCTCTCCCTCAGCACTCAGAGCAGCTCTCCCTCAGCACAGTGCAGCTCTCCCTCAGCACAGTGCAGCTCTCCCTCAGCACAGAGCAGCTCTCCCTCAGCACAGTGCAGCTCTCCCTCAGCACTCAGTGCAGCTCTCCCTCAGCACAGTGCAGCTCTCCCTCAGCACAGTGCAGCTCTCCCTCAGCACAGTGCAGCTCTCCCTCAGCACAGTGCAGCTCTCCCTCAGCACAGTGCAGCTCTCCCTCAGCACAGTGCAGCTCTCCCTCAGCACAGAGCAGCTCTCCCTCAGCACAGTGCAGCTCTCCCTCAGCACAGTGCAGCTCTCCCTCAGCACAGTGCAGCTCTCCCTCAGCACAGAGCAGCTCTCCCTCAGCACAGTGCAGCTCTCCCTCAGCACTCAGTGCAGCTCTCCCTCAGCACAGTGCAGCTCTCCCTCAGCACAGAGCAGCTCTCCCTCAGCACAGAGCTGCTCTCCCTCAGCACTCACACAGTGCAGCTCTCCCTCAGCACGCACAGTGCAGCTCTCCCTCAGCACAGTGCAGCTCTCCCTCAGCACAGTGCAGCTCTCCCTCAGCCCTCACTCAGTGCAGCTCTCCCTCAGCACAGAGCAGCTCTCCCTCAGCACAGAGCAGCTCTCCCTCAGCACAGTGCAGCTCTCCCTCAGCACAGTGCAGCTCTCCCTCAGCATAGAGCAGCTCTCCCTCAGCACAGTGCAGCTCTCCCTCAGCACAGTGCAGCTCTCTCTCAGCACTCAGTGCAGCTCTCCCTCAGCACAGTGCAGCTCTCCCTCAGCACAGAGCAGCTCTCCCTCAGCACAGTGCAGCTCTCCCTCAGCACAGTGCAGCTCTCCCTCAGCACTCAGTGCAGCTCTCCCTCAGCACTCACTCAGTGCAGCTCTCCCTCAGCACTCAGTGCAGCTCTCCCTCAGCACTCAGTGCAGCTCTCCCTCAGCACAGAGCAGCTCTCCCTCAGCACTCAGTGCAGCTCTCCCTCAGCACTCAGTGCAGCTCTCCCTCAGCACACTCAGTGCAGCTCTCCCTCAGCACTCAGTGCAGCTCTCCCTCAGCACTCAGTGCAGCTCTCCCTCAGCACACTCAGTGCAGCTCTCCCTCAGCACAGTGCAGCTCTCCCTCAGCACAGTGCAGCTCTCCCTCAGCACAGTGCAGCTCTCCCTCAGCACAGTGCAGCTCTCCCTCAGCACAGTGCAGCTCTCCCTCAGCACAGTGCAGCTCTCCCTCAGCACAGAGCAGCTCTCCCTCAGCACAGTGCAGCTATCCCTCAGCACAGTGCAGCTCTCCCCTCAGCACTCAGTGCAGCTCTCCCTCAGCACTCAGTGCAGCTCTCCCTCAGCACAGAGCAGCTCTCCCTCAGCACAGAGCAGCTCTCCCTCAGCACAGTGCAGCTCTCCCTCAGCACAGTGCAGCTCTCCCTCAGCACAGAGCAGCTCTCCCTCAGCACAGAGCAGCTCTCCCTCAGCACAGAGCAGCTCTCCCTCAGCACAGTGCAGCTCTCCCTCAGCACAGTGCAGCTCTCCCTCAGCACAGTGCAGCTCTCCCTCAGCACAGTGCAGCTCTCCCTCAGCACTCAGTGCAGCTCTCCCTCAGCACAGAGCAGCTCTCCCTCAGCACAGAGCAGTTCTCCCTCAGCACAGTGCAGCTCTCCTCAGCACAGTGCAGCTCTCCCTCAGCACAGTGCAGCTCTCCCTCAGCACAGTGCAGCTCTCCCTCAGCACAGTGCAGCTCTCCCTCAGCACAGAGCAGTTCTCCCTCAGCACAGTGCAGCTCTCCCTCAGCACTCACTCAGTGCAGCTCTCCCTCAGCACAGTGCAGCTCTCCCTCAGCACTCACTCAGTGCAGCTCTCCCTCAGCACAGTGCAGCTCTCCCTCAGCACAGTGCAGCTCTCCCTCAGCACAGTGCAGCTCTCTCTCAGCACAGTGCAGCTCTCCCTCAGCACAGTGCAGCTCTCCCTCAGCACAGTGCAGCTCTCCCTCAGCACTCAGTGCAGCTCTCCCTCTGCACAGTGCAGCTCTCCCTCAGCACAGTGTAGCTCTCCCTCAGCACAGTGCAGCTCTCACTCAGCACAGTGCAGCTCTCCCTCAGCACTCACTCAGTGCAGCTCTCCCTCAGCACAGTGCAGCTCTCCCTCAGCACTCAGTGCAGCTCTCCCTCAGCACTCACTCAGTGCAGCTCTCCCTCAGCACTCAGTGCAGCTCTCCCTCTGCACAGTGCAGCTCTCCCTCAGCACAGAGCAGCTCTCCCTCAGCACAGTGCAGCTCTCCCTCAGCACTCAGTGCAGCTCTCCCTCAGCACGCACAGTGCAGCTCTCCCTCAGCACAGTGCAGCTCTCCCTCAGCACAGTGTAGCTCTCCCTCAGCACAGTGCAGCTCTCCCTCAGCACTCAGTGCAGCTCTCCCTCAGCACAGTGCAGCTCTCCCTCAGCACTCAGTGTAGCTCTCCCTCAGCACTCACACAGTGCAGCTCTCCCTCAGCACGCACAGTGCAGCTCTCCCTCAGCACTCACACAGTGCAGCTCTCCCTCAGCACTCAGTGTAGCTCTCCCTCAGCACTCACACAGTGTAGCTCTCCCTCAGCACGCATAGAGTACAAATATAAACAACTAGTTAGGATGTTAATGGGAATGAAGGAAGAGAGAGAGCTGGCGTGTGTGTATACAAACGGCTGTAAGTGTCAGGACAAGCTGTTAGAAACAGCATCTGAAATCCTGGCAAATAAACGAGAAAGGAGAGATACGGAAAATAAATGTAAAACGCAGCCAGTGGCTGTGATGTGGATGGCCTTGTCTGACAGGGAGATGATCCAACTGGAACTTGCAAAAGGGAATTGGGAAAAAAACCTTGAATTGGAAATTTTGCGGAAAGGTGTGGAGTGAGACTCTGATTGAGGCTGCAGAGAGGAATGGGCTGAATGGACCGTCAATGACCATAGGGGGGTTCTGATTCAGTGGGGAGGGAGTTTATTTTTTAATAATCTTTATTGTCACAAGTAGGCTTACATTAACACTGCAATGAAGTTACTGTGAAAATCCCCTAGTCGCCACACTCCGGCGCCTGTTTGGGTACACAGAGGAAGAATTCAGAATGTCCAATTCACCTAACAGCACGCCTTTCGGGACTTGTGGGAGGAAACCGGAGCACCCGGAGGAAACCCACGCAGACACGGGGAGAACGTGCAGATTCTGCACACACAGTGACCCAAGCCGGGAATCGAACTTGGGACCCTGGCGCTGTGAAGCAACAGTTGTTGTGAATCTGCCTCTCAGCCTCTCAGCCTGTGGTCATTACCAGTGCCTCAGGATGTGCCATGTGGAGTTGGCCATTATTGGTCATGTTACTGAGATGAGCTGAATTCCAGCCTGTTCTTGAAAATACAGAAAAATGTGTCATTTGAAACATGGAAGTCTGGCAATATCTGGTCTGAGAGAGTACAGGGAAAGATCCCACAAAAGGTTAATAGCAGCTGCAAAGAGCAGGATTATAAAATGCAGATTATTTCTCACAAGCAGGCTTAGCAAACACACAGGTTTCATGTATTAAGCTAAAACAATGGCTCACACCTTTATTGAAAGTAAATATCTTAGAAAGCATCTGGAAAAGCATGGATGAGAGTTTCAATTGAATTAAGCGACACATGTTTAAAACAGGCAGGTCTTTCAAGTCATAACCAAGTTAAATTTTAGCATACAGCTAAAAGCAAAGGTTTCACACCTTCATTGAAATAAACTCTCTTAGTAAACAGCTGGAAAGGATGGTGATGCTCAGTCGAATTTGGTGTCCATTCTAAGTGTGAAATTCTACTAACATCAAGTCAATTAAAAGAAAATTGGACTCAACCTGTCTACAAGAAACATAATTTAAAGTCAAAATCAAAGGCAAAGTTATGAGCTGGGGACAATTGTAAAAGTAAACTATTCACATGACAGGAATTAAACCAAAGCAACTTTGAACATCACAAAGGACAATGTAATCAGATCGGAGAGATGAGGCTATGCCCAGAATGAATACTTAGTTGTATTAGAATGTTTACATCAAAGATACTTTTTAACAATCAAAGTGAAATAAGTTAATTTACAATAAGGCTCTAAAAACTTAATAATTGGTAGAATGAGAATATAAACCCAGGGAGCAGAAGCAGACCAGCAACAGGAGGGGAGGAGAACTCAGAGAGAGAAGAGAAGCATATACAGCTCGGTCATGGGAAAGACAAGACAAGCAGCCGAGTTTAAACAGCTATACATCTAAGGAAGACTAGAATTTAAACAGGAGTCAGAGTCAGCTCAGAGATAGCCAGCTCTTATAGCTCAGTACATGGATCGACAAAACACAGCAACAGAGCTAACCAGCAAACACATCCCTAGAAGACCAGATTTTAAAAAGAAGATTGATTCTCAAGGTGGGCCTGAAGGTCCCTTCAACCAACCAGCAGGATCCAGAAGCAAGATCCTTTTACCTTTCTGTAAAGAAAGTGCAGCTTTAAAAAAAAATTATATTAATAAACCTGAAACAGTGGTTATTAGTCTACTTTACTTACTGAGCAATGCAGGACCCAGGATATCGATGCTACTAAGGGGTAAGTAGGTAAAATTCTTGGGTGAAGTTATGGGTTATACCGGGGGATAACTTGAAAATATAGTTTGACCTGAATAGCACCCACCGAAGCCTGCATCGGAGTCAGGGAGTGAGAATCCCTGTTCACCATTTAGAATGTCGGCCCTTTTTGGTATAGGGGGAATTCTAAGAATAGTGGTGAGTTTTAACTTCAAGCCGTTATTTTAACAGAAATATTCCCGTGTTTCCCAGTCCAGGAGTGGATCCAGAGAGAGATGCACATTCCCGTACCAGCCTACCCAAACAGGTGCCGGAATGTGGCGACGAGGGGCTTTTCACAGTAACTTCATTTGAAGCTTAGAAGGTTAAGGGGAGATCTAATAGAAACTTACAAGATAATACATGGCTTAGAAAGGGTGGACGCAAAGAAACTGTTTCCGTTAGGCGAGGAGACGAGGACCCGTGGGCACAGCCTTAGAATTAGAGGGGGTAAATTCAGAACAGAAATGCGGAGACATTTCTTCAGCCAGAGAGTGGGGGGCCTGTGGAATTCATTGCCGCGGAGTGCAGTGGAGGCCGGGACGCTAAATGGCTTCAAGGCAGATAGATAAATTCTTGATGTCGCGAGGAATTAAGGGCTACGGGGAGAATGCTGGTAGGTGGAGTTGAAATGCCCATCAGCCATGATTGAATGGCGGAGTGGACTCGATGGGCCGAATGGCCTTACTTCCACTCCTATGTCTTATGGTCTTATGGTCTTAAGCCTACTTGTGACAATAAGCGATTTACATTTCATTTCACAAAGAGGCCAGAGGAGTCCCTCTGCTCCTGAGTGGCAGGGGGAGCTCTGAGCTCACGGTTCAGACAGCCGGCTTTGGAAACGCTGAGATTGAATTGTGAGAGTCACGGCCTCCGCACAGCCTGTTCCTGGCTGCTGTTCACACTAATCATTCACCATCCCCCAGCCCAGAAAACTCGGCAGACCCCCAATAACAACCGAATCCGAGTCACAATCCAAAAGGAAAGGGTTGTAGTTCCGAACTCAACACATCACAGACGGGATTCCCGTCCAGTGACACCGGAATCACCAATCCTGATCGGGCATCAGCTGAAAATCGAGGATGGCGCCGGGTGTCTGATGGAACGTTCCGGCACCGCCATATGGTGGCGTGGATGTGTTCCACGTTCCGTGGCAGCGTGGGAAGGCAAATTGTACAGTAATGGACGTTAGAATATCATTAACGAACCCAGCCCGGGATACTGGGTGGACCCGCGATGCTCCACACCTCCACCAGGTGGCAGTGATGCCGGCGATGGTTCATTAAAAACGGGAACTGGGTTCCATGGCTGCCCAGGGTGAGAAACCCTTCAAACACGCTGCCATGGGAGTCAGACGTGCTATTGGCTGGGGTGGGGACGTCTGCCAGGGCTGGGGGAAAGCGGGAGGTGACCAGCAGATGGGCCTTGGGCCTGGGTGTGTGCCCCTGGGACCGCGGTGCCAGGCACGGCCGCCATTCTGCAGCCTGCAAGGCAGCCACCTGGCTGCGCACCAGGACCTGTAAATGTGCAGAGCGCCACCGGCTGTACGGGTGCCCCCTGAGCCCCCCAGGCCCACCCCAGGAACCCCATTGGCACCTTCAGCCAGCCCACCTCGCGGGAACACCGGATGTCTCCAAGCCCCCGCTGCCCCGTGTGCCCCTGCTCCCATTCCCCGCGGGACACACGGTACATGACAGCGAGCATACATGGTACCAGGCATGGTGCTAGTCAGGCAACATGGTGCCATCCCGCAACCAGGTGGCACCTTGCTGGTGGGGTAGCATGTGGCCCACACGAGGAGGGCACATGTGATAGGTCAGCCATCGGCAGGATAATGCTCTCACATTCTGCAGCCATGAGCCGTTGTAGCTGGGACAGGTTCTGGAGCTTGGCTGCAGTGTCCATGTGGGCCTGGTCCATGGCTGCCTGTGACAGCACTGCCCTGGGCCTTGACCACAACGTACACAGAATGCCCCAGGCCTTGGACATCCTGACCCATGGCCTATAGCTTTGCACCTAATGCTTCCACCCGTGCGGTGTTGGCCTGGGTGGCACGCATGGTTGGCACCACCTCCTGTGGTTGGACTCTATCTGCACCTGCAGGTGCTGGATGCTCGCTGACCACTCCTCGTGTATTCCCTGGCCCTGTATCTCCACAATCGATGGGACTGCCCAGACCAGAAGCCCGAAACCCATCTGGACGGCAGCTAGTTCCTGGGGTCAGCACAACCCCAACTGTCCACCCCCTTGGGGTTCCTGATGTACCGCAGCACATGTGTGGTGAGCACTGAGCATCCCAGGAACCTCTTCACGGCTGAGGTGAGTGTCTCTGGGATGGTGGAAGGTGTTGGAGAAGCTGTGATGGGAAATCAGTGTTACCCTCCGACCCGAGCTCTGGGATGTTATGGGGGTTGTGGCTGGGGGCAGGGCACAGCATACGGTCCCGCCTCAGACACAGGACACGGTGCATGGTGAGATTGCGGGTAGGTCTGGTGTGAGGGATGGGGATTTTGGTGCTCAGGGCATGGAGGTGATGATGCACCCAGGCTGCCCTGAGGAGGTTGTGCAGCTTTTCCCTGCACTGGTGCCCAGTCCTTATGGTGGGGCCCACGTCGCCTGGTGATTGCCGCGTGATGTCCATTCATCTGTTGTCACAGTGACACTGCACCAGGCAGGAATGTTCCCTTCCAGTCGGGGAACACTTCAGCAGTCAAGGGCATTCAGCCTCTGATCTCCGGGTAAGCGTTCTCCAAGGCGGCCTTCAGGACGCGCGACAACGCAGAGTCGCCGAGCAGAAACTTATAGCCACGTTCCACACACGTGCGTACAGCCTCAACCGGGACCTTGGATTCATGTCGCATTACATTCACCCCCCACCATCTGGCCTGGGTTTGCGAAATCCTACCAACTGTCCTGGCTTGGGACAGTTCACACCTCTTTAACCTGTGATTATCCCTCTCTCCAGTCGCTCCTTCTGGACCTGTAAAGACTTAATTACCTGCAAAGTCTCGCATTCAAAGTATCATCTTGCATCACTGACTTCGTCTTTATATGTGTTTGCGTAACCTACCTCTTCATTCACCTGATGAAGGAGCTACGCTCTGAAAGCTAGTGAATCCAAATAATAATAATAATCGCTTATTGTCACAAGTCGGCTTCAATGAAGTTACTGTGAAAAGACCCCAGTCACCACATTCCGGCGCCTGTTTGGGGAGGCCTGTACGGGAATTGAACCCGCGCTGCTGGTCTTGTTCGGCATTACAAGCCAGCTATTTAGCCCACTGTGCTAAACCAACACCAAATGGGGCAGCACGGCAGCACAGTGGTTAGTATTGTTGCTTCACAGCTCCAGGGCCGCAGGCTCAATTCCCACTTGAGTCACTGTTTGTGCGGAGTCTGCACGTTCTCCCCATGTCTACGTGGGTTTCCTCCGGGTGCTCCGGTTTCCTCCCACAATCCAAAGATGTGCAGGTTAGGTGGATTGGCCAGGTTAAATTGCCCCTAGTATCCTAAAAAGGTTAGGTGGGGTTACGGGGATAGGGTGGAGTTGGGGGGTTAGGGTGGAGGTAGGGGCTTTGGTCAGGTGCTCTTTCCAAGGGCCGGTGCAGACTCAATGGGCCGAATTACCTCATTCTGCATTGTAAATTCTATGATAAACCTATTAGACTTTAATCGAGTGTTGTAAAACTTCTTACTGTGCCCACCCCAGTCCAACGCCGGCATCTCCACATCATTTCTAGTAGTGGGCTGTGATTGACAGCTGCCACTAACTGATGCAGCCTTGATTCATTCAACTCCCTTCATGGATGTGTGACTAAGTGCTGAAATCCCAATGTTTACAAACATCAACCACATCAATGAGCGATAAGTGCATTGCAATCACACATGTGAATTGTCCACAATACTGACCATCTGACAGTGCAGCACTCCCTCAGTACTGACTCTCTGATAGTGCAGCGCTCCCTCAGTACTGACCCTCTGTCAGTGTTGCACTCCCTCAGTACTGAGCCCTCTGACAGTGCGGCACTCACTCAGTACTGACCCTCTGTCAGTGTTGCACTCCCTCAGTACTGACCCTCTGACAGTGCAGCACTCCCTCAGTACTGACCCTCTGACAGTGCAGCACTCCCTCAGTACTGACCCTCTGACAGTGCAACAATCCCCTCCTCCCACCAAACACAATGTCAATCCCCTGGCCAACAATCCCCTCCTCCCACCAAACACAACGTCAATCCCCTGGCCAACAATCCGGCCTCCCACCAAACACAACGTCAATCCCCTGGCCAACAATCCCTCCTCCCACCAAACACAACGTCAATGCCCCGGCCAACAATCCCCCCTCCCACCAAACACAACCCCAATCCCCTGGCCAACAATCTGCCCTCTCACCAAACACGTCAATGCCCTGGCCAACAATCCCCTCCTCCCACCAAACACAACGTCAATGCCCCGGCCAACAATCCCCTCCTCCCACCAAACACAACGTCAATCCCCTGGCCAACAATCCCCTCCTCCCACCAAACACAACGTCAATCCCCTGGTCAACAATACAACAGTAACAAATACAACCCCAATTCCCTGGCCAACAATACAACGGTACCCAATACAATGTCAATCCCTTGGCCAACAATCCGCCCTCTCACCAAACACGTCAATCCCCTGGCCAACAATCCCCCTCCCACCAAACACAACGTCAATGCCCTGGCCAACAATCCACCCTCCCACCAAACACAACGTCAATGCCCTGGTCAACAATACAACAGTAACAAATACAACCCCAATCCCCTGGCCAACAATACAACGGTACCCAATACAATGTCAATCCCCTAGCCAACAATCCGCCCTCTCACCAAACACGTCAATGCCCTGGCCAACAATCCACCCTCCCACCAAACACAACGTCAATCCCCTGGCCAACAATCCCCTCCTCCCACCAAACACAACATCAATCCCCTGGCCAACAATCCCCCCTCCCACCAAATACAACCCCAATCCCCTGGCCAACAATCCCCTCCTCCCACCAAACACAACATCAATGCCCTGGCCAACAATCCCTCCTCCCACCAAACACAACCCCAATCCCCTGGCCAACAATCTGCCCTCTCACCAAACACGTCAATGCCCTGGCCAACAATCCCCCTCCCACCAAACAGAATGCCAATCCCCTGGCCAACAATCCGCCCTCCTACCAAACACAACGTCAATGCCCCTGGCCAACAATCCCCTCCTCCCACCAAACACAACGTCAATCCCCTGGCCAACAATCCCCCCCTCCCACCAAACACAACGTCAATCCCTGGCCAACAATCCGCCCTCCTACCAAACACAACGTCAATGCCCTGGCCAACAATCCCCTCCTCCCACCAAACACAACGTCAATCCCCTGGCCAACAATCCCCCCTCCCACCAAACACGTCAATACCCTGGCCAACAATCCCCTCCTCCCACCAAACACAACGTCAATGCCCCGGCCAACAATCTGCCCTCCCACCAAACACAACGTCAATCCCCTGGCCAACAATCCCCCCTCCCACCAAACACGTCAATACCCTGGCCAACAATCCCCTCCACCCACCAAACACAACGTCAATGCCCCGGCCAACAATCTGCCCTCCCACCAAACACAACGTCAATGCCCTGGCCAACAATCCCCCCTCCCACCAAAACACGTCAATACCCTGGCCAACAATCCCCCCCTCCCACCAAACACAACGTCAAACCCCTGGCCAAAAATCTGCCCTCCCACCAAACACAACGTCAATGCCCTGGCCAACAATCCCCTCCTCCCACCAAACACAACCCCAATCCCCTGGCCAACAATCCCCCCCTCCCACCAAACACAACGTCAATGCCCTGGCAACAATCCCCCCCCTCCCACCAAACACAACCCCAATCCCCTGGCCAACAATCCCCCCTCCCACCAAACACAATGCCAATCCCCTGGCCAACAATCCCCCTCCTCCCACCAAACACAACATCAATCCCCTGGCCAACAATCCCCTCCTCCCACCAAACACAACCCCAATCCCCTGGCCAACAATCCCCCCTCCCACCAAACACAACCCCAATCCCCTGGCCAACAATCCCCTCCTCCCACCAAACGCAACGTCAATGCCCTGGCAACAATCCCCTCCTCCCACCAAACACAACGTCAATCCCCTGGCCAACAATCCCCTCCTCCCACCAAACACAACGTCAATGCCCTGGCCAACAATCCCCCTCCCACCAAACACAGCGTCAATGCCCTGGCCAACAATCCCCCCCTCCCACCAAACACAACGTCAATCCCCTGGCCAACAATCCACCCTCCCACCAAACACAACGTCAATCCCCTTGGCCAACAATCCGCCCTCCCACCAAACACAGCGTCAATGCCCTGGCCAACAATCCGCCCACCCACCAAACACAACGTCAATGCCCCTGGCCAACAATCCCCTCCTCCCACCAAACACAACGTCAATGCCCTGGCCAACAATCCACCCTCCCACCAAACACAACCCCAATCCCCTGGCCAACAATCCCCTCCTCCCACCAAACACAACCCCAATCCCCTGGCCAACAATCCCCTCCTCCCACCAAACACAACGTCAATCCCCTGGCCAACAATCCCCTCCTCCCACCAAACACAACGTCAATGCCCTGGCCAACAATCCCCCCTCCCACCAAACACAGCGTCAATGCCCTGGCCAACAATCCCCCCCTCCCACCAAACACAACGTCAATCCCCTGGCCAACAATCCACCCTCCCACCAAACACAACGTCAATCCCCTGGCCAACAATCCCCCCTCCCACCAAACACAACGTCAATCCCCTGGCCAACAATCCCCCCCTCCCACCAAACACAACCCCAATCCCCTGGCCAACAATCCCCTCCCACCAAACACAACGTCAATCCCCTGGCCAACAATCCCCTCCTCTCACCAAACACAACGTCAATGCCCCGGCCAACAATCCCCCTCCCACCAAACACAAAGTCAATCCCCTGGCCAACAATCCCCCTCCCACCAAACACAACGTCAATGCCCTGGCCAACAATCCGGCCCTCCCACCAAACACAACGTCAATCCCCTGGCCAACAATCTGCCCTCCCTCCAAACACAACGTCAATGCCCTGGCCAACAATCCCTCCTCCCACCAAACACGTCAATGCCCTGGCCAACAATCCCCATCTCCCACCAAACACGTCAATGCCCTGGCCAACAATCCCCATCTCCCACCAAACACAACGTCAATGCCCTGGCCAACAATCCGCCCTCCCACCAACCCCCAAACAACCCTCAACATTTTAAATATAAACATCAAAGAAAAGGAATCAGGAATCCACCATCCCCCCCTTACACAGTCATCAACAACATACACAGTCCAACCCCCCCACCCCAACCCCACCCCTCATATTGTTCAATATCATCCAATTCTTGAATGTGCATAGTGAACAAAGTCCATGAATTGTAGAACCCTTCCATCCTTCCCCTCAACTCAAACTTCACCTTCTCCAGTGTTAAACTCCAGCAGGTACCCCCCGCCAGCCAGGGCACAGGATGGAGAGGTTGACCTCCACCCCAACAGGATCTGCCTTTGGGCGTTCAGCGAGGCGAAGGCTACAACATCTGCCTCTAACCCCGGCCGACCCAATACCCCGAATATGGCCTCCAGAGGACCCGGCTCAATCCTCACATATACCACCTTCGAAATTACCCTGAGCACCTTCCTCTAATTACCCTCCAGCTTTGGACAGGACCAAACATATGAACATGATTTACAGGCCCCCCCGCAATGTTCACAAACATCCTCTACCCCCTCAAAGAGTCGCCTCATCCTCGCCTTTGTGAGGTGCGCCACTTACACCATCTCCAGCTGTATCAGCCCCAACCTCACGCATGAAGTTGAAGCGTTCACCCCCCGAAGCACCTCACACCACAACCCCTCCTCCATGCCCTCTCCCAACTCCTCCTCCCACTTTGTCTGAATCCCCTCCACCAGTGCCTTCGCTTCTCCCAGAATCGCCCCATAAATCGCTGACACCGCCCCCTTTCTCCAATCCCCCTGTCGTCAGCACCTCCTCCAACAGTGTGGGGACCGGAGCCATCGGAAAGCTCTGTACCTCCTTCACAGCGGAATCTCAGACCTGTATATACCTAAACATCTCCCCCTGCCCCAACCCATATTTCTCCCCCAGCTCCTTCAATCCCGCAAACCGGCCCCTAGACACAAATCCTTTAATGCCCTGACTCCCTTCTCCTCCCATCTCCGAAAACTCCCATCCCACTTCCCTGGCTCAAACCTGTGATTCCCTCGAATCTGCATTCCCCTTGACCCCGCTCCCAGCCTAAAGTATTGGCGCAACTGCCTCCAGATTTTCAACGTCGCTACTACTATTGGACTCCTCGAGTATTTCCCTGGGGCTATCGGAGCGGCGTTGTTGCCAACGCCCTCAGCTCCGACCCCCTACACAGATTCTCCTCCTTTCTGACCCACGGGGAGCCCCCCCCCCCCCTCCCTCTAACCCAGTCCCTCACCTTCTCCGCATTCACCGCCCAGTAATAATATAGTAAATTCAGGAGACCCAAACCCCCCTGACTGATGCCCTCTCTGCCTCCCCCCCCCTACCCCCGGACTATCCGCACTATCACACCTCCGAACTCCTCAACGCGATGGCCAACGACTCAATCGCAACAGGGGGGGGGACATAGGACATCCCTGCCTGGTCCCACGGTGCACAGCAAAATATCCCGAATTCGTGTTGTTCATGCGGACACTCACCCTCGGCTCTCTGTACATCAGCCTTACCCAATCCACAAATCGTGGCCCAATCTCAAACCGCTCCAGAACCGCAATCAAATATGCATGTGGGAGGCTATTAAAGGGCAGTTGATTGAAGTGCAGGACAGGCAAGTCCCCACAAAAATGAAGGATGGAAATGGCAGGATTCAGGAACCATGGATGACGAGGGAAATTTTAAGCTTTGTCAAAAGGAAAAAGGAAGCATTCGATAGGCATCTAAAAACTGACAAAGCCCTTGGGGAGTACAGTGAAAGTTGGAAGGAGCTTAAACGTGGAATTAGGAGGGCTAAAAGGGGCCATTGCGAGGCTGGTTTAGCACAGTGGGCTAAACAGCTGACTTGTAATGCAAAACAAGACCAGCAGCGTGGGTTCAATTCCCGTACCAGCCTCCCCGAACAGGCGCCGGAATGTGGCGACTAGGGGTTTTTCACAGTAACTTCACTGAAGCCTACTCGTGACAATAAGCGATTATTATTATTATGAAATGTCTTTAGCAAACATGGTCAAGGAGAATCACATAGGCTTTTTATGGATATATTAGGAGCAAGAGTGTAGCAAGAGATAGAGTAGGCCCACTCAAACACAATGGAAGGAAGTTATGTGTGGAACCACAGGAAGTGGATGAAATCCTTAATGATTACTTTGTATCGATATTCACCAGGGAGAAGGATGCTGAGATCAGGGATAGTATCCTAAACTGCAGTAAGGTAGACAAGTCCCCGGGGCTGGATGGAATCTATCCCAGGCTACTGTGGAAGGCAAGGGGAGAAATAGCTGAGGCCTTAACAGATATGTTCATATACTCTTTGACCAGGTGATGCATTTTGAAGGATCAAATTTAGGTATGAATTATACTGCAAATGGCAGAACCCTTAGCAACTGTGCGGCCATCAATTCACACAAAACCAGGAGTAGAAGTAAACTGTGGCTTTAATCGACTAGAACAGTGCCTGCCTGCGACTGATCTGTTATTGGGAGCCGCCTACAGGGCTGCTGCTCTTTATACCTCACCTCAAGGGGTGGAGCCAGGGGCGGAGCCCACACAGGCCCCAGCATGCTACATTATAGGTAATACCATACAATGGTCCATAGGTGGACCCCATATGGGCAACAACGTAATACAGGTGAGCACATGGTGAATTATAACAGCGATACATTCACCCCCTGTTAAAAAAATGAAGTCCGGTGGGGGTGACGGGTTCATACGTTCAGCCTGTCTGCGCCGTGAACGCTGAAGCTCTGGTATCGCCGTTGGCCCGGGCATCAAACTCATCCGTGCTGGCATCGGTAGTGAAGTCGCCTGTGCGGGTACAGACATGGACTCCGGGAGCGTGTCTTCTGGAGCTTCATTCCTGTGGGTCAGAGAAGGGTGAATGGTGGGCGGGAGGGGGTGCCGGTGCCATGTAGGGGCGGGGGCACTGGTCAGCGTAGGTTGGGCAGGGTGCGTTGGGGTGGCGGTGGTAGTGGACCCTGCGGGTGCCAGGTCGCGGAGGGACACCGTATCCTGTCGGCCGTCGGAGTGTTCGATGTATGCGTACTGGGGGTTGGTGTGAAGGAGCTGGACCCTCTCGACCAGGGGGTCGGACTTATGGCTCCTGACGTGCTTGCGGAGCAGGACGGCCCCGGAGTCTTCAGCCAGGATGGAAGCGAGACCCCAGAGGTGGATTTCCTGGGGAAAACAAATAGGCGGTCATAAGGCGTCTCGTTTGTGGCCGTGCTAAGGAGGGACCTAATGGAGTGGAGGGCGTTGGGGAGGACCTCCTGCCAGTGGGAGACCGGGAGATTCCTAGACCGTAGGGCCAGGAGGACGGCCTTCCAGACCGTCGTGTTCTCCCTCTCCACCTGCCCGTTCCCCCTGGGGTTGTAGCTGGTAGTTCTGCTCGAGGCGATGCCCTTGTCGAGCAGGTACTGACGCAGCTCGTCGCTCATGAACGATGAACCCCTGTCGTGTGGACATAGTTAGGGAAACCGAACAGGGTGAAGACACTATGTAGGGCTTTAATGACGGTGGGACTGCAAAGGGGAAGCGGGGGAACTCGTCGCTGATGTTGAGGAAATATGTGTTGCGGTTGGTAGAGGGGAGGGGCCCCTTGAAGTCAATACTGAGGCGCTCAAAGGGCCGGGATGCCTTTACCAGGTGGGCCTTATCCAGTCGATAGAAGTGCGGCTTGCACTCCGCGCAGATCGGGCAGTCCCTGGACATGGCTCTGACCTCCTCCGTGGAGTCGGGCAGGTTGCAGGCCTTGATGTAGTGGAGAAGCCGGGTGACCCCCGGGTGGCAGAGGTCATCGTGGATAGCCCGGAGTCGGTCACCTTGTGCGCTGGCGCACGTGCTGCGGGACAGGGCATCTGGGGGCTCATTGAGCTTCCCAGGACGATATACTAGATCGTAATTATAGGTGGCAAGTTCGATCCTCCACCTCAAGATCTTATCATTCTGGAATTTGCTCCCCTGCGTATTATCGAACATGAAGTCTACCGATCGTTGGTCGGAGACGAGGGTAAACCTCCTACCAGCGAGGTAGTGCCTCCAGTGCCGCACGGCTTCCATGATGGCTTGGGCTTCTTTTTTGACCGAGGAGTGTTGAATTTCAGAGGCGGTGAGGGTGCGTGAAAAAAATGCTACTGGCCTGCCTGTCTGATTGAGGGTAGCGGCGAGAGTGA
>NC_052152.1:1573070-1629063 GCF_902713615.1 Scyliorhinus canicula | reverse complement strand
AGCAGATCCTGCAATGTTTTACTGGCACTATAAAGGAAATCTTGCTGGCATCTTCATGATGCATGCCGATGATGTTTTGTGGGGTGGGACTAGTGATTTTGAAGCTATTGTAATCTCTGGTTTGAGGAAAGAATTCAGGGTTGGAAGTCAGGCTTCCGGTGCATTTAAATATATTGGACTGGAAATCGGACAGACTAAGTTAGGGGTAACTTTACGTCAGCAATCTTATTTGGAAAGCATCAGCCCGATAGCAATTAGTCGTGGCCGAGTTTCACAAAAAGACGCAATGGTTTCGAAGATAGAAAAAGAGCAACTGCAAAGTTTAATTGGGCAAGTGAATCGGTTAGGTAGACAGACTAGACCAGATGTGAGTTTTGATGTCTTAGAGTTGAGTACAAAAATGAATGATCCCAAAGTGGAAGACATAATAACAGCAAATAAAGTGTTGGCCAAACTAAAAATGCAGGAGTGTGTTTTGAAGTTCCTGGTTTTAAGTGATCTTAGGCATTTGAAACTCATAGTTTATAGTGATGCGTCCTATGCAAATTTATGTGATGGAGTTTCAAGTGCAGGAGGTTTTATAATTTTCCTTTTGGGGAACAATGTTAAATGTTGCCCTCTTGTGTGGGAAACAAAGAAAATAAAGAGAGTGGTCAAAAGCACTTTGGCTGCTGAGACATTAAGCTTAGTGGAAGCGGTGGATATGGCCTTTTATACAAGTCAGATATTGACAGAAATTTTGGGATTAGAGGATTTAGGTAATAACCTATTGACTGTCACATTGACATAAATCTCTGTGGGAAAATGTGCACTCTACAAAAGTGTCAATGAAAAGAGGTTACAGATAGACATCGCAAGTTTAAAAGCAGATGTTCGACAGAGGGGAAATAACAAAAATTAAATGGGTTGACAGTAGCTATCAACTGTCAGACTGTTTCACGAAAAGAGGGGCTAGTTCACAGAAACTTTTAGATATCGTGAATGAAGGGCGTCTGTTTCTGTGAATGTTTTTTTCTCTTCTACTTAAAAAAAGAAGGGGGAATCAGGTGTGTGTTTTAGTTTCATGAAATTTTAGTTTCTTGAAATTTTGTTTTCACCTAATTGTTTTTTTTCTCCAAGGAAGGGGAGACTGTTAAGTAATGGGTTAAGAGACATTGCAATTAGTTGTCTCATTTATGTTAAGTGTTCAGTAATTGACACTGATATGTAAAGGGGCTTCAGGTGGACTCTGGAGCTTGTGATGATCTGTAGAGTTCTGTGCAGAGTGAGTTTGAACCATTAAGGTGTGTTGGTAAAAAAGGAGCTGAGGAGGGCGGACGCCCTTGCCTTTGCCTCCCTGATCGCCCGCCGTAGAATCCTGTTTGGCTGGCGGTCAGCAGCACCGCCCAGAGCTGCAGACTGGCTGTCCGACCTCTCGAATTCTCTCCAAATGGAGAAAATCAAATTCGCCATCCGAGGGTCGGACGACGGCTTCCACAGAACGTGGGAGCCATTCATGCAATTGTTCCGGGACCTGTTTGTGGCCAACGTACAAGAGGAAGAATAGTCGGGGGAAGGTAGCCGGCGGGGAGGGGGGGGGGGGGGGGGCTACGGGCTCGTTACGGGGGTTTGAGGGCTAGCTAAGGCCCAAAACCAAACTAAATAAATGCCAATAAACATGTTGGGGAATATAAAATATGTATGCCGGCAAAGAGGGGGAGGCCACAGTTATTACTACGAAGATGCTCACCTGTAAATATATATGTTAATTTTTGCGTGTTTTTTTTTTCTCTCTCTAACAATTTGTAATTTGTTCAATATAAAACATGAAAACTGAATAAAAAACATTTATAAAAAAAAAAGGAGCTGAACGCTTGCCTCGGGGCAGCACGGTAGCATTGTGGATAGCACAATCGCTTCACAGCTCCAGGGTCCCAGGTTCGATTCCGGCTTGGGTCACTGTCTGTGCGGAGTCTGCACATCCTCCCCGTGTGTGCGTGGGTTTCCTCCGGGTGCTCCGGTTTCCTCCCACAGTCCAAAGATGTGCAGGTTAGGTGGATTGGCCATGATAAATTGCCCTTAGTGTCCAAAATTGCCCTTGGTGTTGGGTGGGGTTACTGGGTTATGGGGATAGGGTGGAGGTGTTGACCTTGGGTAGGGTGCTCTTTCCAAGAGCCGGTGCAGACTCGATGGGCCGAATGGCCTCCTTCTGCACTGTAAATTCTATGATATCTTCAAACCACAGCATCTAGTACATGTTAACAACTGGGTGGTGCTGTGTCACTGACCGGTCACTGGGTGGCGCTGTATCACTGACCGGTCACTGGGGGGGCGCTGTATTACTGACCGGTCACTGGGTGATGCTGTATTACTGACCGGTCACTGGGTGGCGCTGTATCACTGACCGGTCACTGGGGGGCGCTGTATTACTGACCGGTCACTGGGTGGCGCTGTATTACTGACCGGTCACTGGGTGGCGCTGTATTACTGACCGGTCACTGGGTGATGCTGTATTACTGACCGGTCACTGGGGGGCGCTGTATTACTGACCGGTCACTGGGTGGCGCTGTATTACTGACCGGTCACTGGGTGGCGCTGTATTACTGACCGGTCACTGGGTGGCACTGTATTACTGACCGGTCACTGGGTGGCGCTGTATTACTGACCGGTCACTGGGTGGCGCTGTATTACTGACCGGTCACTGGGTGCCACTGTATTACTGACCGGTCACTGGGTGGCGCTGTATTACTGACCGGTCAGGGGGGCTGTATTACTGACCGGTCACTGGGTGGCGCTGTATTACTGACCGGTCAGGGGTGGCTGTATTACTGACCGGTCACTGGGTGGCGCTGTACATGACCGGTCACTGGGTGGTGCGCTGTATACTGACGGTCACTGGGGTGCTGTATTACTGACCGGTCACTGGGTGGCGCTGTATACTGACCGGTCACTGGTGGTGGTGCTGTATTACTGACCGGTCACTGGGTGGCGCTGTATTACTGACCGGTCACTGGGTGGCGCTGTATTACTGACCGGTCACTGGGTGCCACTGTATTACTGACCGGTCACTGGGTGCCACTGTATTACTGACCGGTCACTGGGTGGCGCTGTATTACTGACCGGTCACTGGGTGGCACTGTATTACTGACCGGTCACTGGGTGGTGCTGTATTACTGACCGGTCACTGGGTGATGCTGTATTACTGACCGGTCACTGGGTGCCACTGTATTACTGACCGGTCACTGGGTGGTGCTGTATTACTGACCGGTCACTGGGTGGTGCTGTATCACTGACCGGTCACTGGGTGGTGCTGTATTACTGACCGGTCACTGGGTGGTGCTGTATTACTGACCGGTCACTGGGTGATGCTGTATTACTGACCGGTCACTGGGGGGCGCTGTATTACTGACCGGTCACTGGGTGATGCTGTATCACTGACCGGTCACTGGGTGGCGCTGTATTACTGACCGGTCACTGGGGGGCACTGTATTACTGACCGGTCACTGGGTGATGCTGTATCACTGACCGGTCACTGGGTGGCGCTGTATTACTGACCGGTCACTGGGTGGCGCTGTATTACTGACCGGTCACTGGGTGGTGCTGTGTCACTGACCGGTCACTGGGTGGTGCTGTATTACTGACCGGTCACTGGGGGGCACTGTATTACTGACCGGTCACTGGGTGGTGCTGTATTACTGACCGGTCACTGGGGGGCACTGTATTACTGACCGGTCACTGGGTGATGCTGTATCACTGACCGGTCACTGGGTGGCACTGTATTACTGACCGGTCACTGGGGGGCACTGTATTACTGACCGGTCACTGGGTGGTGCTGTATTACTGACCGGTCACTGGGGGGCGCTGTATCACTGACCGGTCACTGGGTGGCGCTGTATCACTGACCGGTCACTGGGTGGCGCTGTATTACTGACCGGTCACTGGGGGGCACTGTATTACTGACCGGTCACTGGGTGGTGCTGTATTACTGACCGGTCACTGGGGGGCGCTGTATCACTGACCGGTCACTGGGTGGCGCTGTATCACTGACCGGTCACTGGGTGGTGCTGTGTCAGCTCAGTATGATATTGTTTTTTTTTTTTAAATTTAGATTAGCCAATTATTTTTTCCAATTAAGGGGCAATTTAGCGTGGCCAATCCACCTACTCTGCACATTTTTGGGTTGTGAGGGCGAAACCCACGCAGACACGGGGAGAACGTGCAAACTCCACACGGACAGTGACCCAGACCGGGATCGAACCTGGGACCTCAGCGCCGTGAGGCGGTTGTGCTAACCACTAGGCCACCGTGCTGCCCTTGATATTGTTTTTTAATAAACACTTTTATTGAGGTAGTTTTTGGCTTTATAAACAGTTACAGACATCATCAGAAAGGAAGCAAAAAAGGCAAAAATGTGCAAACATCCACGTACTTTCAATACTTCCACCGTAACATATTGCACAAGCCCGCTCCCCTCCCACCGGTACTACCCGCCATATTTTCCCTCCTACTCTACTCTAACCCCCCCCCCCTGCTGACGCTCACTCTCCCGCAAAGAAGTCAATAAATGGTTGCCACCTCCGGGTGAACCCCTGCACAGAACCCCTCAAGGCGAACTTGATTTTTTCCATCCCCAGGAAACTCGACATGTCTGCAAGCCACCACTCAGTCTTCGGGGGCTTTGAGTCCCTCCACGCCAATAATATTCGTCGCCGGGCTATCAGGGAAGCAAAGGCCAGCACATCGGCCTCTTTCTCCCCCTGGACTCCCGGGTCCTCCGAAACCCCCAAAATTGCCACCCCTGGGCTCATCACCACCCTTGTTTTTAGCACCTGGGACATGACCCCCGCAAATCCCTCCCAGTACCCCCTCAGCTCAGTGCATGCCCAAAACATGTGAACGTGGTTCGCTGGTCCTCCCGCACACCTAGCGCATTTGTCCTCTATCCCGAAAAATTTGCTCATCCGAGCCACCGTCATATGGGCCCGGTGAACGACCTTAAATTGGATCAGCCCGAGCCTAGCACATGTCGCGGTCGAGTTTACCCTACTCAGGGCCTCTGCCCACAGCCCATCCTCCATTTCCCCGCCTATCTCCTTCTCCCATTTAAGTTTCAGTTCCTCTGTCTGGGACCCTTCCTCCCTCATGAGCACCTTATAAATACCCGAGACTCTGCCCTCCCCTTCGTCCCTCCCAGAGACTATTCTGTCTAGGATCCCCATTGGCTGGAGGCGCGGGAAAGATGGGACCTGTCTACGAACAAAGTCCCGCAACTGTAGGTATCTAAAATCATTTCCCCTTACCACCCCAAATTTCTCCTCCAAGCTCCTCAAACTCGCGAAGCTCCCTTCCAGGAACATATCACCCACCCTTCCCGCCCCTGCTCGCCGCCATACTCGGAACCCCCCATCCATACTGCCGGGGGCAAACCGATGGTTGTCGCAGATTGGCGCCCAGACAGACGCCCCCATCTCCCCCACATGCCTCCTCCACTGGCCCCATATCCGCAGGGTCGCCACCACTACCGGGCTGGTGGTGTACTTGGCCGGCGGCAGCGGTAGAGGAGCCGTGACCAGGGCTTCCAAACTGGAGCCCCTGCACGAAGCCGCCTCCACCCGCTCCCAAATAGACCCCGTACCCACCATCCACTTCCTTATCATAGCGATGTTGGCCGCCCAGTAATAATTGACCAGACTCGGCAAAGCCAGCCCTCCCTCGCTGCGGTTCCTCTCCAACATCGCCTTCTTCACCCGCGGAGACTTTCCCGCCCAGACAAAGCTCATGATCAGCCCGTTAACTCTTTTGAAGAAGGACTGTGGGATAAAGATCGGGAGGCACTGAAAAATAAACAAAAATCGAGGGAGGATTGTCATCTTTACAGTCTGCACCCTCCCTGCCAGCGACAGCGGGAGTGCATCCCATCTCCGAAACTCTCCCTTCATTTGCTCCACCACCCTGGCCAAATTTAACTTATGCAGCCTGCCCCAGTCTCGTGCCACCTGGATTCCCAAATACCGGAAATTTTCCTCAACCAGCCTAAACGGTAGCCCTCTCAATCTGTTCTCCTGGCCCCTTGCCTGGACCACAAACATTTCACTCTTGACCGTATTTAATTTGTATCCTGAGAACTGGCCGAACTCCCTCAGCATTCCCAGTATAGTTCCCATCCCGGCCACTGGGTCCGACATGTACAGGAGCAGGTCGTCTGCATAAAGAGAAACCCTGTGTTCAACCCCGCCCCTCACCATCCCCTTCCAACCCTCTGCGGCTCTCAGCGCCATCGCCAGCGGCTCTATGGCCAGCGCAAACAGCAGCGGGGAGAGCGGGCAGCCCTGCCTGGTCCCTCGGTACAACCTAAAGTACTCCGACACTTCTCTGTTGGTCCTGACGCTGGCCCTCGGGGCCTGATATAATAATTTGATCCAATCCACCAATCCCTCCCCGAACCCAAACCGTCCGAGCACCTCCCATAGATAGTCCCACTCCACCCGGTCAAAGGCCTTCTCGGCATCCATTGCCACCACTACCTCCACCTCTCTACCCGCCGGGGGCATCATTATCACGTTGAGCAATCTCCTCAGATTGGCCGCCAGCTGCCGACCTTTCACGAACCCCGTTTGATCCTCCCCAATCACCTCCGGTACACAGTCCTCCATTCTACCCGCCAGTATCTTTGCCAGGAGCTTGGCGTCTACATTAATCAGGGAGATTGGCCTGTAGGACCCGCACACCTCCGGGTCTTTACCCCGCTTCAATATCAGAGATATGGTGGCTTGTGACATTGTCGGCGGCAGGGTCTCTCTGTCCCTTGCCTCATTGAAAACCCTCGCCAAGACCGGGCCCACCAGCTCAGAGAACTTCCTATAAAACTCTACTGGGTATCCATCCTGCCCCGGGGACTTCCCCGACTGCATGGCCTTTAGGCCCCCCAATACCTCCTCTACTCTAATCGGGGCGCCCAGCTCTTCCACTCGCCCCCCCCCCCCCCCCCCCCCCCCCCCCACAACTGTTGGGAATGTTAACCCGTCCAGAAACCTTTTCATCCCCTCCGGTTCTTCCGGCGGCTCTGAAGTATACAGCTTACGATAGAAGTCCCGGAATACCCTATTCAATTCTGCTGGATCCTCCACTTTGCGCCCCCCCTCGTCCCTCACTCTACCTATTTCCCTGGCCGCCTCCCTCCTCCTGAGTTGCTGCGCTAACAGTCTGCTAGCCTTTTCCCCATGCTCGTACACCACGTCCCTCGCCTTCCTAAGCTGTTCCACGGCCCTACTCGTGGATAGTGCCCCCAGTTCCGCCTGTAGCCTCCGCCTCTCCCTGAGTAAAACCTCCCCCGGGGACTCCGCGTGCTCTTCATCTATCCGGCCCATTTCCCTGACCAATCTATCCATCTCTGCCCGGTCTGCCTTGGCTTTGTGGGCCCCAATTGAAATCAGCTCCCCCCGCACTACTGCCTTTAGCGCCTCCCACACGGTCGCCGCTGAGACCTCCCCAGTGTCATTCACCTGCAGGTAGTTTTTTATACATTTCCGAAGCCTCTCGCAGATCCCCTCCTCCGACAGCAGTCCCACATCTAGCCTCCATTGCGGGCGTTGATAACTCGCTCCCCCGAACTGCAGGTCCATCCAATGCGGGACATGGTCTGAAATGGTAATTGCTGAGTATTCCGTGTTCTTTACCTCCCCCATACAGTCCCTGCTTAGCACAAAGAAATCTATCCTGGAATATACTTTATGGACGTGCGAGTAAAACGAGTAGCCCCTTCCTGTTGGCTGTCCCTCTCTCCAGGGGTCCACTGCCCCCATTTGCTCCATAAACCCTTTCAGCTCCCTTGCCATTGCTGAGAGTCTACCCGTTCTGGGACACGACCGATCCAAAGTCGGGTCAAGGACCATGTTAAAGTCCCCTCCCATTATTAGCCTGCGAGAATCCAAGTCCGGGATCTTCCCCAGCACTCTTTTAATGAAGTTCAGTATGATATTGTTGATGGGAGGTGCCAGGGGTTGAATCAGTCAGCTGTTGAAGTTTTCAGTATTTGTTTTGGCTGGAAGGTTCTGGAGAAATACATTATTGTTACTGTGTCACTGTGTTGATTAGCATTGTTTAAGGATTAATTGTAAGCTATTTTCATCTGTGATATTGAAGATATTTTAATACTGTGTTAGTAATAAAGTTTGTTTTAATTTGCCGTATTCCTATGTGTCTCTGAAATCACTCCTGGAGCGAGGTTTCCTTTCCTCACAATCTTACAAAACTAAAATAAAATGTTAGAGTTTCTGTCCAGTATCCAGCCATTGTTGGGGTCTGCTCCAGGATCTGAATAAAATTGGGGCTGTTTACTGGGATTTAAAAGTATAGAAACATAGATAATCAGTGCAGGAGGAGGCCATTCGGCCCTTCGAGCCGCACCAACATTCAATATGATCATGGCTGATCACGCAAATTCAGTCTCCCACTCCCGCTTTCTCTACATACGTCTGGATCCCTTTAGCAGTAAGGGCCACGTCCAGCTCCCTCTTGATCCAACAAACTGGCCCCAACAGCTTTCTGCGGTGGAGAATTCCACAAGTTCACAACTCTCTGAGAGAAGAAGTTCTTCCTCATCTCAGTCCTGAATGGCTGACCCCTTATTCTTAGGCTGTGACCCCGAGTTCTGGACACCCCCAACGTCAGGAATATTCTTCCCACATCTAGCCTGTCCAGATTTTATATGTTTTTATGAGATCCCCTCTCATTCCTCTAAAATGGTTTAGGGGCTGGTTTAGCTCACTGGGCTAAATCGTTGGCTTTAAAAGCAGTCCAAGGCAGGCCAGCAGCACGGTTCGATTCCCGTACCAGCCTCCCCGGACAGGCGCCGGAATGTGGCGACTAGGGGCTTTTCACAGTAACTTCATTGAAGCCTACTCGTGACAATAAGCGATTTTCATTTCATTTCAACTCAGTGAGTACAAGCCCAGTCGGTCCAGCCTTTCTCCATCCCGGGAATTAGTCTGGTGAACCATGTTTGGTTTGGGATTATTGAACTTCAAGACAGTGAGTGTGTGTGGAATAGGTGTGTTAAGGAATCTGTGATAGTGGAAGCGAGATCAGAAAATATAATTGTTTTCATTGTAATACATTTGGACACATGAAGTTGAGCCTACTTTGGCTTAAGAAAAGAATTGGGAAGATAGACTTGTAAAACAAGACAAGCCAGTGGGGTTTATTAAAGTGGGGAAATACAAACATGGTTCCAGTGGAAGAGATGCAACAGAGTATACAGCCTGTTCAGAGGTTGGTGGATAAGCAGGTGCCAGATCATTTTAAAGATTTTATTTGTGAGGGTCAAGTTTACTTGTGTGAAAAAGGTGGAGTAGGTAAGAAAATTAAGATCTTAAGGGATAAAGGAGCAAGTCAATCTTTAATGGTGAGCACAGTAAGAAATCTTACAACACCAGGTTAAAGTCCAACAGTTTGTTTTTTGGAATCACTAGCTTTCGGAGTGCAGCTCCTTCGTCAAGTGAGAAATAAGGAGATATGATTTGCCAGAAATGGTGGTAACTGTGAAATTAGTAGTGAGAGGAGTAGTGTGTAAGGTAAAGTTAGAGAGTCTGGTGAAAAGTGATGAAGTGGTGATAGGAGTAATTGAGAAATCATCTTTTCCAGGGGTACAATTTATCCTGGGTAATGATATAGCTGGATCACAGATAGGAGTGATGCCTACTGTGCTCGGTACACCAATGGAGAGTCAAACAGCTGAGATGTTGCAAGAAGCATATCCCTGGAGTGTTTCCTGATTGTGTGGTGACAAGATTACAAAGAAATATTTCTTATACTTCATTAGAAATAATATATAAATGAGAAAATGGAGACTTTTACATATTCAGGCAGGTGAGAAATGGGCAGAAGTTCATCAAGTTGTATTATGTGTGTTATAGAAAATAAGTTTTGTGGACAGTGCATTAAGGTTCCAGTAGGATGTCATTTAGGAGGAAGGAAAACTCGAGCAAAAACAGAAAAATATTTTTATTGGCCTGAACTGCATAAGGATGTAGTTGAATTTTGCCGTATATGTCACACGTGTCAGATAATAGGGAGGCCTCAAGCGGTAATCATACCAGCACCTTTAATACCATTCTAGCATTTGAGGAACCTTTTACAGGGGTCCTAAATGATCACGTGCGACCATTGCCTAAAACAATAAGTGGGAATCAGTAACTGTTGACCATAATGGAGATGTCTACTAGCTTTCTGGAGCCCATTCCATTAAGAAATATTATATCTAAGAGGGTGTAGAAGAGCTATCCATTTTTGTTCCCCCAGATATGGACTACCAAAAGAAATCCAATCAGATCAGGGATCCAATTTTATGTCCAAGTTATTCAGGAAAGTTATGGATACTTTAGGAATAAAGCAATTTAACTCAATGGTGTATCATCTGGAATGATGTGGAGATGCTGGCGTTGGACTGGGGTGACCACAGTAAGAAGTCTTACAACACCAGGTTAAAGTCCAACAGGTTTGTTTCAAACACTAGCTTTCGGAGCGCTGCTCCTTCCTCAGGTGAATGCCTCAACAAACCTCTTCATTCACCTGAGGAAGGAGCTGCGCTCCGAAAGCTCGTGTTTGAAACAAACCTGTTGGACTTTAACCTGGTGTTGTAAGACTTCTTGCTGTATCATCTGGAATCACAAGGGCATTAGAAAGGTGGCATAAAACTCTGAAGACCATGGGGTAGCGCAGTGGCACAGTGATTAGCACTGCTGCCTCACAGCACCAGAGATCTGGGTTCAATTCCGACCTTGAGTGACTGTGTGGAGTTTGATTTTCTCCCTGTGTCGGTGAGGGTTTCCTCCCACAGATGTGCAGGTTAGGTGGGGATACGGATATAGGGCAGGGGAGTGGACCTGCGTCGGGTGCTCTTTCAGAGGGTCAGTGCAGAAGTGATGGACCAAATGGCCTTCTTCTGCACTGCTGGGATTCTCTGATTCTATATTGAGATCCTATAGTCAGGATTATCCAGAGGATTAGGATAAAGGAATTCCATTTGTACTATTTGCAATTGTGGATGCATCTAATGAATCAACTAAATTCAGTCCATTGAATTGCTGTTTGGTCATGAGGTGAGAGGACCACTTAAATTGATCAAAGATAAATTGGTGAGTCAGCGTTTGGAGACTATATTGTCGGACTATGCATCAAATGCAGCATTTGGTAGCACGGTAGCATTGTGGATAGCACAATTGCTTCACAGCTCCAGGGTCCCAGGTTCGATTCCAGCTTGGGTCACTGTCTGTGCGGAGTCTGCACATCCTCCCCGTGTCTGCGTGGGTTTCCTCCGGGTGCTCCGGTTTCCTCCCTCAGTTCAAAGATGTGCAGGTTAGGTGGATTGGCCATGCTAAATTGCCCTTAGTGTCCAAAATTGCTCTTAGTGTTGGGTGGGGTTACTGGGTTATGGGGATAGGGTGGAGTTGTTGACCTTGGGTAGGGTGCTCTTTCCAAGAGCCGGTGCAGACTCGATGGGCTGAATGGCCTCCTTCTGCACTGTGAATTCTATGAAATTCTATGTTAGGGAGAGATTAACTAGGGCTGGTGAGTTGGCTGGAAAACATTTTAAATTGTCACAACATGTGATGAAAAACGAGGCAGATAAGAAATCAAAAATTTGTAGTTTTGTTAGTGGGAAGTATTAGTATTATTACCAATAGAACATAGAACAGTACAGCACAGAACAGGCCCTTCGGCCCTCGATGTTGTGCCGAGCAATGATCACCCTACTCAAACCCCCACGTATCCACCCAATACCCGTAACCCAAATGGTCTCACGGGTGGCACTGCCAGGGTATCAGTGTGAGTATGGCCGGGTGGCACTGCCAGGGTACCAGTGTGAGTATGCCTGGGTGGCACTGCCAGGGTATCAGTGTGAGTATGCCTGGGTGGCACTGCCAGGGTATCAGTGAGTATGCCCGGGTGGCACTGCCAGGGTATCAGTGTGAGTATGCCTGAGTGGCACTGCCAGGGTATCAGTGTGAGTATGCCTGGGTGGCACTGCCAGGGTATCAGTGTGAGTATGCCCGGGTGGCACTGCCAGGGTATCAGTGTGAGTATGCCTGAGTGGCACTGCCAGGGTATCAGTGTGAGTATGCCTGGGTGGCACTGCCAGGGTATCAGTGTGAGTATGCCTGGGTGGCACTGCCAGGGTATCAGTGTGAGTATGCCCGGGTGGCACTGCCAGGGTATCAGTGTGAGTATGCCTGGGTGGCACTGCCAGGGTATCAATGTGAGTATGCCCGGGTGGCACTGCCAGGGTATCAGTGAGCATGCCCGGGTGGCACTGCCAGGGTATCAGTGAGTATGCCCGGGTGGCACTGCCAGGGTATCAGTGTGAGTATGCCCGGGTGGCACTGCCAGGGTATCAGTGTGAGTATGCCCGGGTGGCACTGCCAGGGTATCAGTGTGAGTATGGCCGGGTGGCACTGCCAGGGTATCAGTGTGAGTATGCCTGGGTGGCACTGCCAGGGTATCAGTGTGAGTATGCCCGGGTGGCACTGCCAGGGTATCAGTGTGAGTATGCCCGGGTGGCACTGCCAGGGTATCAGTGAGTATGCCTGGGTGGCACTGCCAGGGTATCAGTGTGAGTATGCCTGAGTGGCACTGCCAGGGTATCAGTGTGAGTATGCCTGGGTGGCACTGCCAGGGTATCAGTGTGAGTAGGCCTGGGTGGCACTGCCAGGGTATCAGTGTGAGTATGCCTGGGTGGCACTGCCAGGGTATCAGTGTGAGTAGGCCTGGGTGGCACTGCCAGGGTATCAGTGTGAGTATGCCCGGGTGGTACTGCCAGGGTATCAGTGTGAGTATGCCCGGGTGGCACTGCCAGGGTATCAGTGAGTATGCCCGGGTGGCACTGCCAGGGTATCAGTGAGCATGCCCGGGTGGCACTGCCAGGGTATCAGTGAGTATGCCCGGGTGGCACTGCCAGGGTATCAGTGTGAGTATGCCCGGGTGGTACTGCCAGGGTATCAGTGTGAGTATGCCCGGGTGGCACTGCCAGGGTATCAGTGAGCATGCCCGGGTGGCACTGCCAGGGTATCAGTGAGTATGCCCGGGTGGCACTGCCAGGGTATCAGTGAGTATGCCCGGGTGGCACTGCCAGGGTATCAGTGAGTATGCCCGGGTGGCACTGCCAGGGTATCAGTGTGAGTATGCCTGAGTGGCACTGCCAGGGTATCAGTGAGTATGCCCGGGTGGCACTGCCAGGGTATCAGTGTGAGTATGCCTGGGTGGCACTGCCAGGGTATCAGTGTGAGTATGCCTGGGTGGCACTGCCAGGGTATCAGTGTGAGTATGCCCGGGTGGCACTGCCAGGGTATCAGTGTGAGTATGGCCGGGTGGCACTGCCAGGGTATCAGTGAGTATGCCCGGGTGGCACTGCCAGGGTATCAGTGTGAGTATGGCCGGGTGGCACTGCCAGGGTATCAGTGTGAGTATGGCCGGGTGGCACTGCCAGGGTATCAGTGTGAGTATGCCCGGGTGGCACTGCCAGGGTATCAGTGTGAGTATGCCCGGGTGGCACTGCCAGGATATCAGTGTGAGTATGCCTGGGTGGCACTGCCAGGGTATCAGTGTGAGTATGCCCGGGTGGCACTGCCAGGGTATCAGTGTGAGTAGGCCTGGGTGGCACTGCCAGGGTATCAGTGTGAGTATGCCCGGGTGGCACTGCCAGGGTATCAGTGTGAGTAGGCCTGGGTGGCACTGCAAAGTGCCAGGGTCTGAGGGGAGCCATGCCCATGAAAGGAGGCTGGAGGGGATTTGAAGGGAGAAGAAGTGCAGGGTGGGTAAGTAGGGGCCTCTGGGAGGTTGGGGTGGGGCATGGAAGGGGGTGCTGTAAGGAGGCGTGGGGGCCTGAAGAGGGGGGAACCTCAGGGACCCCATAGCGGGGTGTCCTCACTTGGAGGGTGCAGGGTAATGCGGGGTAATGTGTGTGGTGGTGGGGGGGGGGGGGGGGTGACATTGCCCATGGCTGAGGAGTGTGGGGGACCCACAAGCTCACTCAGAGATTGTGCCACCGTTCCACAATCGCGGCCCAATCGCTGAGTTAAGCTCCACAGTACTGAACAAAATTTTGTGCGTGCTCCAGCAGCTGTGCAGCTCTCCCTTGAACGTGATAGAGCTGGTGAATGGCGGTAGAGCCCTCTCACGGACTTCCCAGCAGTGTTCGAGCCTCGCGGGATTCAGCCACGTCCCGCGAGGTGTCTGAATCTCAAAAACGGCCACAAGGGGCGATTCCAAACGGTGCGAGCCGGCTTGTGGGATCTACCAGCCTCCCAGCGAGGCTGCAGCCGTGCTCCATTCAGCACAGGTCCATGGGGCATGGGAGACCCCTGGGTGGTCAGGGTAAGTGCAGGGTGGCTCCCAGACCCTCCTCCTGGTATATGGGCACCCTGACCCTGCCACCCTGACCCTGCCACCCTGACCCTGCCACCGCCAAGCGCCAAGGTGGACCATACTAATGAATGGAGGGGGGGAGGGTTTGAAGGGGTGGGGGTGTGCAGCGCCGGTAAGTAGGGGCCACTTGGAGGTTGAAGGGGTGATGGGTGTTGTCCTGGAAGAGAGGGGGTGCTGTAAGGGGGGACCTGAAGCGGGAGACCCCCAGAGACCCCACAGCAGGGTGTCCTCACTTGGGTGTGTGGGGTAATGTCCATGTGTGTGGGGGGTGACATTGCCCACGGGTGGGGGATGTGGGGCATCCTGTCAAAATGGCGGCCCGATCTCTGATTTCCCACCTACAGTTGTTGACATGGCCCTCAACAGTGTGCGGTCCATCTCCCGCGCCACTACCCTCGCTCCCTCCCCTCCTCCCAGAACAAGGAAAATGAAATGAAATGAAATGAAAATCGCTTATTGTCACAAGTAGGCTTCAATGAAGTTACTGTGAAAAGCCCCTAGTTGCCACATTCCGGCGCCTGTTCGGGGAGGCTGGTACGGGAACTGAACCGTGCTGCTGGCCTGCCTTGGTCTGCTTTAAAAGCCAGCGATTTAGCCCAGTGAGCTAAACCAGCCCCTAATGAAAATCACTTATTGTCACAAGTAGGCTTCAAATGAAGTTACTGTGTAAAGCCCCTAGTCGCCACATTCCGCCGCCTGTTCAGGAAGGTACAGGAATTGAACCGTGCTGCTGGCCTGCCTTGGTCTGCTTTCAAAGCCAGCGATTTAGCCCTGTGCTAAACCAGCCATAGAGTCCCCCTCATTCTCACATTTCACCCCACCAGCCTCCGTATGCAAAGAATAATCCTCCACCATTTTCGCCAACTCCAGCGTGATGCCACCACCAAACACATCTTCCCTTCACTCCCTCTGACAGCATTCCGCAGAGACCGTTCCCTCCGAGATAATCTAGTCCACTCCTCCACCATACCCAGTACCTCTCCCATCCCCCAAGGCACCTTCCCATGCAATCCCCTTTATCTCTTCCATGCTTAACATCCCAGGCCCAAAACACTCATTCCAGGTTAAGCATCGTTTCACTTGCACCTCTTCCAATTTTGCAGCTCCCAATGTGGCCTCCTCTATATCGAAGAGACCAAACGCAGACTGGGTGATCGCTTTGCTGATGTTATGGGAGAGGTGTTTTCAGAACCCGAAAATGTATCATGGAGTTCAACCAGCCCCCACCTTTAATGGATTGTTGCTTTTGAAGCACACGGCTTGTTCCCCGAACTCAAATTAACCTTTTAAATAAACATTGGATCTCTTAACACCCCTTACTTCAAAGATAACCCCGAAAATAATACAACACTACCCAATCCTGCAAACTGTTCCTTTACACATCCAAAAGACTTAACAAATCCTTCAAACAGAAGCACGTTAGATTTATATTCAATACTGAGACCTTTTTACAATTCTGATTTCACCAAAGGATTAAGAGATAGTCCTTCATGGCAGAGATCACCAGCAATGCAGCTCACAGACACACCCAAGCTTTCTTCAAACTGAAACTAAAACTCCCAAAAAACAGAAGTGAGCTCAGCTCCCCTGTGACATCACTTCAGTAATATGATCACCCTCATTTCTTAAAGGTACATTTCTTAAACATCCAATTCTTAAAGGCACTCTCACATGATACTGAGCATCTTCGGTCTGTGCGCATTCAGGACTCTGACCTTCCCGTTGCTTGCCATTTTAACAAAAGACCCTGCTCCCAGGCTCACATGTCTGTTCTTGGCCTGCTGCAATGTTTCAGTGAAGCTCAACGCAAACTGGAGGAACAACATCTCATCTTCCGGTTAGGCACGCTACAGCCTTCCGGCCTGAACATCGAATTCAACAACTTCAGATGATCAGCCCCACCTCGACCCATTTATTTTCATCCCATTTCATTTTAACTTTTATTTTGTTCTTGTCTTTCTTTATATTTCCCCCCTCAATCTTACCACCCCCTGACCTTACCTTTACTTGGGGCTGGTTTAGCACAGGGCTAAATCGCTGACTTTTAAAGCAGACCGAGGCAGGCCAGCAGCACGGTTCAATTCCCGTACCAGCCTCCCCGAACAGGCGCCGGAATGTGGTGACTAGGGGCTTTTCCCAGTAACTTCATTGAAGCCTACTTGTGACAATAAGCGGTTTTCATTTCATTTCATTATTCACCTTTGCATCCCCCTTCCCCCCCCCCCCTTTTCTCATTTTACCTCTCTCCCACCCATGCACCCCCCTTCACCCAATCTCCATCTGTCACAGTTTACCCTCTGATGTTAGTTTATCTGCTGTTTGGCCTTTCACACCTTGTATTCTCTCTGGGGACTGCCATTAGCACTCTCTTCCCTTGGTTTCTCTGGCTATGACTCACCTTTCATTCTCTCATCCCAACAGTATAAATATCTCCCACTTTCTATGCCTTTTAGCCTTGACAAAGGGTCATCTGGACTTGAAATGTTAGCTCTTTCCCCTTCTGTCAGACCTGCTCAGATTTTCCAGCATTTTCTGAGTTCAGTTCCCCAGTGCTAAAAAAAATTCAAAGTGTGGTCTCAACCGGTGCAAAACTCCCCAGGGCCCAAAAAAGTGACTAAGTGTCATTGAATAGCGGTGGGGAACTCGCCGGCAGAGCACGGTAGCACAAGGGCGGCACGGTATCACATGGTTAGCACTATGGCTTCACAGCGCCAGGGTCCCAGGTTCGATTCCCGGCTTGGGTCACTGTCTGTGCGGAGTCTGCACATCCTCCCCGTGTGTGCGTGGGTTTCCTCCGGGTGCTCCGGTTTCCTCCCACAGTCCAAAGATGTGCAGGTTAGGGGGATTGGCCATGAAAAATTACACTTAGTGACCAAAACGGTTAGGAGGGATATTGGGTTATGGGGATAGGGTGAAAGTGAGGGCTTAAGTGCAGACTCGATGGGCCGAATGGCCTCCTTCTGCACTGTATGTTCTATGTCCTATGTTTTATCAAACTCCCTGAAAAACCCACCACAAATTAATTTAGAAATGTTTTAGGTGTAGTGATGACTTTGATCATATTGAGGTGGTAAACTCTCTGAAAAGGGCAGTTGACATGGAGATGATAAGGCCATTATTTTTGGAAAGTCAGTTTATCTGGAATTTACCCTGTCAGAACAATATAGTGTTCCCTTAATAAACTTGATGGGCAGGATTCTCCGGCCGCGTCCTGTTGCCCATTGTTCCCGGCTCCCTCGTGCCGTTCTTGCTGTGGGTGGAAGAATCCAGCCAGATATTTCTCATTCGTGTTGGACGAGTATTAATGGTTTCAGATGATAAACAAAAGAAGCAAACTGTCCAAAAGCTTCATCAACAATTTGCTCACTATACGGTTCTGCTAAAAGGTGCAGGTTGGATGATGAATTTATGAGGTTAATAGTCTGCAAAAAGTATTGGGGGACATCCCATTGTAAGCCATCTACTGGGAAATGACTTTAACAAGGTAGTTGCCTTGAATCTAATGCGAAAAATAAATATTTTTGTTCTATATATTTTCATTTTATATTCTTGCCGACTAGATTTAGGGTGGAATTTCATGGAAACATTTTGAAGTTCATTAGTGGCGGGTTTTTCACGAAGTTTCCCGTCAGCTCTGCAGGCGAGTTCCCTCCGCTATTCACGTTTCTGGGCCCCGGGGAGTTTCTCACTGGTTTAGCCCACACTTAGGGCAGGATTCTCTGGCCGTGTTCGCCCGGTCTGAGGTTAATCGCCGCCTCGGCCGTGGCGTTACTGTGGCGGGCAGGGCGAAGAATGCAGTCCTTAGAATTTTTTCATGTATGGAACAATCTGTCTGGACTGGACAGTACACATGACAAATAAATCAAATCAAATGACAACGGCAAACGCAGTCCTGTTGACCCTGCAAGATCCTCCTTACTAACATCTGGGGGCTTGTGCCAAAGTTAGGAGAGCTGTGTCACAGGCTAGTTAAGCAACAGCCTGACATAGTCATACTCACAGAATCATACCTTACAGACAATGTCCCAGACACCATTAGGCACAATCTTTCCAAAAGGGAACAAAGTGCCCGCGTGAGTGCGTTTAGCCGCATGTTTCCCGACACTCGCGGTGCTGAGAAACACATGGCTATTCGACACTACTCACGTTGTTACGGGGCCTAAATGGGGAACGCGCGGCTGAAGCTGCACATACCCTGTTCTGCTGCAGGCGCCGGGACTCCCCATTGTAGCGATACAGGCCCACAAAATAAATTCCCGACTTTGCCTCAGCCCGAATGTAACATGGGAGGGTTCCCCACACCCCCTCCCCCACACCCCCTCCCCCCCCACCCCCTCCCCCGCACCCCCTCCCCCACACCCTCTCCCCCGCACCCCACATCACCCATAGTGGGCAACCTCGGCCCGATTACATACATACAAAAAAATGCAAACTTGGCACCATGGTAGTGCCAACCTGGCCCCCCAGCAGTGCCCCTGCCAGCTGGCCGTGCCACCTGGGCACCTTGGCAGTGCCAGGCTTGAATGAGGTGCCACTGCCAGGGTACCCAGGTGACACCAGCAGTGCCAGAGCACCACCCTACCCAAAGGGCATGCAGCTGGGGCCTCCAATCCTCTTGCAGACTCCCACGATTGCCGTTCCGTCTGATCCCCGTTTGCTGGGACCGGTACCAAACGGCACTTGCCTGAGGTCCCCGAGGCGAGGGGATTGAATCCCAAAGCCTCAGGTACTTTGGGAATCTGCAGATTAGAGTGACACTTACTGCCTCGCGTTGAATCTCACGAGACGTTGCGAGCCCGGTAGATCTCGAGAACGGGGTTTCCGGCTTTCACTGGTCACGCTACACCGTGGTGAGCACATCAGATCACAATGGCAACGCCAGTTAAGATAACCACTGACTATATTCACACCAGGCCTGGTTTATACTGGAGAGAATGGAAATCTTTGAAATGTAAATGATTAGATGCAACCCATCAACTGAGTAAAGATGGGCTCCAGTACGATCTTCACCAATTTAATTTCCAGAGTCCAGCACTCTGCAGATCAAAGAATTATAGAATCATAGAATTTACAGTGCAGAAGGAGGCCATTCAGCCCATTGAGTCTGCACCGGCTCTTGGAAAGAGCACCCTACTTAAGCCCACACCTCCACTCTATGGCACTAAGCCCACACCTCCACGCAGCCACGGGGAGAACGTGCAGACTCCGCACAGACAGTGATCCAAGCCTGGAATCGAACCTGGGATCGTGGAGCTGTGAAGCAACTGTGCTAACCGCTGTGCTACCATGCCGCCCTGATGATTTGTTTGTTACATACAGAATATCAATTGCGCAGAGAATTGGAGTTGGAAGATTTCATTTACCTGGATCAATTTGGATGTTGGGAAGTTCAAAGAACTGTGATTGTTGACTGTCGGCTTTTTAAATTATTTCTGTCTTTCTGGGAATATCACAATACTTAGTTTTTCCAACACTGGGGTCCATCAATTCCTTACCAGTTTCTATAACACTGGGGTCTGTCAATTCCTTACCAGTTTCTATAACACTGGGGTCTGTCAATTCCTTACCAGTTTCTATAACACTGGGGTCTGTCAATTCCTTATCAGTTTCTACAACACTGGGGTCCATCAATTCCTTACCAGTTTCTATAACACTGGGGTCTGTCAATTCCTTACCAGTTTCTATAACACTGGGGTCCATCAGTTCCTTACCAGTTTCTATAACACTGGGGTCTGTCAATTCCTTACCACTCCATGCCGCTTGCCATGTTCATAGGATCCTTCATATGTGTCTCCATTTGGCAGTATGGCTTTCCCCTGACCATGTCTCTCATTTTCCTCATTTCGTTCACCATCGTATTCCTAATGAAAGACACAAATGGAAAAGCAGGTTACTGTATTTGGTATAAAAGGTATTTATTGATGAGAAAAACTGTACAGAGGCCAGCAGCCCACCTGGCTGCCCCAGTCCCAACATGTCTTCAAGATGTCTTCTTCCTCGGAGAGGATTCCACCCCCGGGGCAATTACCCACTTTCAGTTCCAATTGGTCCCTCAAGACAGTTGACCCTCTTCTGCTGTGTTGCCCTTAAAGGGACCATCACTACGGTTACAAACACTGGGATATGCAGCCCCTGATACAAAGTGACACACAAGCCCTGGGGTAAGACCCTGACAATTAGAAAGGACAATCCTTTGCAACATAAGTGAGTGATCCAAGAAGATGTCTGTTATTTAGATTTTGGAACAGGCTGTTTGACTCCAAGCCAAACTCCGACAGCTGCTTCCCAATAAATCTTCAACAAGGTCGTCCAGTGCAGGGTTTGTTCTCTTTCCTGGTCACCTGGTGCCCAATTGCTGAGCCCAGTGATTCATTCCAGTTCAGAGATTCACGCTAGGTCAAATGGCAGATTTATTATAGCCCTGGGGGATAGTCTCAGCTCCCAGAATGGTCACAGTTAGTGCTTCATCTATCTTGGGAGGGGTGCAGGGTTACTGTGAGTCCTGGGAGAAACCGTTAGAATCAGTCCTGTGCAGGGTGATAGCTTTACTGAGACCCAGAAGGTGAAGTTAGTGTCAGTCCTGTCCTGGGGGAGGGGTTTCTGAGTCCTGGGAGGGGCAGTTAGTGTCAGTCCTGTCCTGGGGGAGGGGTTACTGAGTCCTGGGAGGGGCAGTTAGTGTCAGTCCTGTCCTGGGGGAGGGGTTACTGAGTCCTGGGAGGGGCAGTTAGTGTCAGTCCTGTCCTGGGGGAGGGGTTACTGAGTCCTGGGAGGGGCAGTTAGTGTCAGTCCTGTCCTGGGGGAGGGGTTTACTGAGTCCTGGGAGGGGCAGTTAGTGTTAGTCCTGTCCTGGGGGAGGGGTTTACTGAGCCCTGGGAGGGGCAGTTAGTGTCAGCCCTGTCCTGGGGGAGGGGTTTACTGAATCCTGGGAGGGGCAGTTAGTGTCAGTCCTGTCCTGGGGGAGGGGTTTACTGAATCCTGGGAGGGGCAGTTAGTGTCAGTCCTGTCCTGGGGGAGGGGTTTACTGAGACCTGGGAGGGGCAGTTAGTGTCAGTCCTGTCCTGGGGGAGGGGTTTACTGAGTCCTGGGAGGGGCAGTTAGTGTCAGTCCTGTCCTGGGGGAGGGGTTTACTGAGCCCTGGGAGGGGCAGTTAGTGTCAGCCCTGTCCTGGGGGAGGGGATTACTGAGACCCAGAAGGTGAAGTTAGTGTCAGTCCTGTCCTGGGGGAGGGGTTTACTGAGCCCTGGGAGGGGCAGTTAGTGTCAGTCCTGTCCTGGGGGAGGGGTTTACTGAGTCCTGGGAGGGGCAGTTAGTGTCAGCCCTGTCCTGGGGGAGGGGTTTACTGAGTCCTGGGAGGGGCAGTTAGTGTCAGCCCTGTCCTGGGGGAGGGGTTTACTGAGTCCTGGGAGGGGCAGTTAGTGTCAGCCCTGTCCTGGGGGAGGGGTTTACTGAGACCCACAAGGTGAAGTTAGTGTCAGTCCTGTCCTGGGGGAGGGGTTTCTGAGTCCTGGGAGGGGCAGTTAATGTCAGTCCTGTCCTGGGGGAGGGGTTACTGAGTCCTGGGAGGGGCAGTTAGTGTCAGCCCTGTCCTGGGGGAGGGGTTTACTGAATCCTGGGAGGGGCAGTTAGTGTCAGTCCTGTCCTGGGGAGGGGTTTACTGAGTCCTGGGAGGGGCAGTTAGTGTCAGTCCTGTCCTGGGGGAGGGGTTTACTGAGCCCTGGGAGGGGCAGTTAGTGTCAGTCCTGTCCTGGGGGAGGGGTTTACTGAGACCTGGGAGGGGCAGTTAGTGTTAGTCCTGTCCTGGGGGAGGGGTTTACTGAATCCTGGGAGGGACAGTTAGTGTCAGCCCTGTCCTGGGGGAGGGGTTTACTGAGTCCTGGGAGGGGCAGTTAGTGTCAGTCCTGTCCTGGGGGAGGGGTTTACTGAGCCCTGAGAGGGGCAGTTAGTGTCAGTCCTGTCCTGGGGGAGGGGTTTACTGAGACCCAGAAGGTGAAGTTAGTGTCAGTCCTGTCCTGGGGGAGGGGTTTACTGAGCCCTGGGAGGGGCAGTTAGTGTCAGTCCTGTCCTGGGGGAGGGGTTTACTGAGTCCTGGGAGGGGCAGTTAGTGTCTGCCCTGTCCTGGGGGAGGGGTTTACTGAGTCCTGGGAGGGGCAGTTAGTGTCAGCCCTGTCCTGGGGGAGGGTTTACTGAATCCTGGGAGGGGCAGTTAGTGTCAGTCCTGTCCTGGGGGAGGGGTTTACTGAGCCCTGGGAGGGGCAGTTAGTGTTAGTCCTGTCCTGGGGGAGGGGTTTACTGAGCCCTGGGAGGGGCAGTTAGTGTCAGTCCTGTCCTGGGGGAGGGGTTTACTGAGTCCTGGGAGGGGCAGTTAGTGTCAGTCCTGTCCTGGGGGAGGGGTTTACTGAGTCCTGGGAGGGGCAGTTAGTGTCAGCCCTGTCCTGGGGGAGGGGTTTACTGAGACCTGGGAGGGGCAGTTAGTGTCAGTCCTGTCCTGGGGGAGGGGTTTACTGAGACCTGGGAGGGGCAGTTAGTGTCAGTCCTGTCCTGGGGGAGGGGTTTCTGAGTCCTGGGAGGGGCAGTTAGTGTTAGTCCTGTCCTGGGGGAGGGGTTTCTGAGTCCTGGGAGGGGCAGTTAGTGTTAGTCCTGTCCTGGGGGAGGGGTTTCTGAGTCCTGGGAGGGGCAGTTAGTGTCAGTCCTGTCCTGGGGGAGGGGTTTCTGTGTCCTGGGGGAGGGGTTTACTGAGCCCTGGGAGGGGCAGTTAGTGTCAGTCCTGTCCTGGGGGAGGGGTTTACTGAGTCCTGGGAGGGGCAGTTAGTGTAAACATCTCATGGGTAGCAACGCCTCTCCAGATCAGTTTTCCCCTTCACTTCCCGTTAACCCCACCCCATTTTAAAATTTTACATATTGCAATTATATTAATGACACCTTCTTCTTTCTGACCCTGAACCACCTGCCCCAGCAACGGGCTCAGCTTCATTCCCTTACATCCCCTGCCATCTCAATGAATACTGAGCTTAGCATCACTTTAGCTCTAGGCTACAAAGGGACATAGAAAGCTTCCGTGAGTGGGCAAAAATCTGGCAAATGGAGTATAATGTGAGAAAGTTCTCCACTTTGGTAGGGAGAATAAAAAAGTCTATTATCTAAATGGTGAGAGATTGCAGAGCTCTGAGACGCAGAGGGATCTGGGAGTCCTGGTGAATGAATCACAAAAGGCTGGTATCCACTTGCAGCAAGTAATTAGGAAAGATAATAGAGTGTTGTAATTTATTGTGAGGGGAATTGATTCCAAAAGCAGGAAGGTTATGCTTCAGTTATACAGGGTGTTGGTGAGACCACATCAGGAGTATTGTGTACGGTGTTGGTCACCTTATTTAAGGAAAGATGTAAGTATGTTCAGAGAGGATTACAAGAATAATACTAGGTATGGGTGGGTTGTCTTCTGAGGAAAGGCTAGACAGGCCAGGCTTTTATCCAGTGGAGTTTAGAAGAGTAAGGAGCAACTAGCTTGAAACATAAGATCCTGAGGGGCGTTGACAGGATGGATGTGGAGAGGATGTTTCCTCTTGTGGGATTATCTAGAACTGGGGGTCACTGTTTAAAAATAAGGGGTCACGCATGCTGGGTTAGCTCACTGGGCTAAATCGATGGCTTTCAAAGCAGACCAAGTAGGCCAGCAGCACGGTTCGATTCCTGTACCAGCCTCCCCGGACAGGCACCGGAATGTGGCGACTAGGGGCTTTTCACAGTAACTTCATTGAAGCCTACTCGTGACAATAAGCGATTTTCATTTTTCATTTTCATTTTCATGTAATCACCCTTCCTGTTGATTCCCTTATTTCCTATTTCTTTATTTTTGCTGTTCAAATGCGAAGAAGATGTTGTAGTTTCTCTGCTCACATCTTCTTTGCATCCTTCAACATGTCATCGATGAAGACGGACATCTTGCCAAGGTCATCCCCACACCCCCGCTACTGGCCTTCAAACAACCGCGCAACCTCAAACAAACCATTGTTTGCAGCAAACTACCCAGCCTTCAGAACAACGACCACGACACCACACAACCCTGCCATGGCAATCTCTGCAAGACGTGCCAGATCATCAACATGGGTACCACCATTACACATGAGAACACCACCCACCAGGTACGCGGTACATACTCATGTGACCCGGCCAACGTTGTCTACCTCATACGCTGCAGGAAAGGATGTCCCGAAGCGTGGTACATTGGCAAGATCATGCAGATGCTGCGACAACGGCTGAAGGAACATCACGCAACAATAGCCAGGCAGGAATGTTCCCTTCCAGTCGGGGAACACTTCAGCAGTCAAGGGTATTCAGCCTCTGATCTCCGGGTAAGCGTTCTCCAAGGCGGCTTTCAGGATGCGCGACAACGCAGAATTGCCGAGCAGAAACTTATAGCCAAGTTCCGCACACATGAGTGCGGCCTCAACCGGTACCTTGGATTCATGTCGCATTACATTCACCCCCCAGCAGCTGGCCTGGGCTTGCGAAATCCTACCAACTGTCCTGGCTTGGGACAATTCACACCTCTTTAACCTGGGATTATCCCTCTCTCCAGTTGCTCCGTCTGGACCAGTAAAGACTTAATTACCTGCAAAGACTCACATTCAAAGTATCGTCTTGCATCATTGACTTTGTCCATATATATGTTTCTGGAACCCACCTCTTCATTCACCTGAGGAAGGAGCTGTGCTCCGAAAGCTAGTGATTCCAAACAGACCTGTTGGACTTTAACCTGGTGTTGTGAGACTTCTTACTGTCATCTAAGCTGAACAGAGAGTCTATAATTATCTACTTCCCAGGGAACACTCTCAATGTAAACAAAAGTCAATTTGCTCAAATCTTTGTTTAACAATGTTTGTCTTCAAAAAGCCTGCTGCCTTTCAAACCTGGATTTTTAATCACTGATGTACCTTCACCTGTTTTCTGTTCAGGGATCTGCTGCCACTCTCCTCAACACAACTACCCACATTCAGTCAGTATTTGAGATACAAATGCAGGTTGAATCTATTGCCGATCCATACTTGCTGTGAAGGCCATTGGTGTGGGACTGGAGTCGCAAGCAAGATACCCCTCAGGATCGTAAAGGCTTCAAGACTAGGTAGCACGTTAGCACAGTGGTTAGCACTGTTGCTTCACAGCGCCAGGGTCCCAGGTTCGATTCCCGGCTCGGATCACTGTCTGTGTGGAGTCTGCACATTCTCCCCGTGTCTGCGTGGGTTTCCTCCCACAAGTCCCAAAGGACCATCCTATCAAGGCCCAATCCCCCACCCTATTCTGGAACTCTTTAAATTACTGCCATTGAATCTTTCACATCCACCCAAGTACACAGACAGGCATCTCCATTTCCTTTTACAATCTGGGATGCAGGTTACCCAGACCAGGTGACTTTCCAATGAAAGCATAGCCATTCAGTATCTACTGCCTTTCAATGTTCACCCCATCCGTTATCTTGGCCCTCTCTGCTTCCAATGATTTTTTGTCAGATTCCTCTTCCTTAGTAAACACCAATATAAAATACTCATTAGGTATTCAAACCTTTCCCTTCACCCCCAAAAATATATCACCCTCTTTTTCCCATATGAAAAATGAAATGAAATGAAAATCGCTTATTGTCACGAGTAGGCTTCAAATGAAGTTACTGTGAAAAGCCCCTAGTCGCCACATTCCGGCGCCTGTTTGGAGAGTCTGGTACAGGAATCGAACCGTGCTGCTGGCCTGTCTTGGTCGACTTTCAAAGCCAGCGGTTTAGCCCAGTGAGCTAAACCATACTCCATCCACCCTCTACAACTCTTTACTATTTACATGCATTGTTGAGGATTTCTGTTTTTATGTTAACTGTCATTCTGTTTTAATACTCTCTCCTTATTTCCTCTTCACTTCCTCTCTCAACCTAATCTGGTTCACACTTCAAGTATTCACCCAATGTGCATCCTTAGTTTCATTGTGATCTCTATTCTCTTCATCATCAAAGGAGCCCTGTGATTTCCCTGAAGATTTGCCCCTCTATTTCTCTCTCACTATCGAATTATTAGGGCAGCACGGTAGCACAGTGGTTAGCACTGTGGCTTCACAGCTCCAGAGTCCCAGGTTCGATTCCCGGCTTGGGTCACTGTCTGTGCGGAGTCTGCACGTTCTCCCCGTGTCTGCGTGGGTTTCCTCCGGGTGCTCCGGTTTCCTCCCACAGTCCATTGATATGCAGGTTAGGTGGGTTGGCCATGATAAATTTCCCTTAGTGTTGGGTGGGGTTACTGGGTTATGGGGATAGGGTGGAGGTGTGGGCTTGGGTAGGGTGCTCTTTCAAAGAGCCGGTGCAGACTCGATGGGCCGAATGGCCTCTTTCTGCACTGTAAATTCTATGATCTATAAACCATTTTTTCCCTTTTCTTTAATAATCTTTATTATAGTCACAAGTAGGCTTACATTAACACTGCAATGAAGTTACTGTGAAAATCCCCGAGTTGCCGCAGTCCAGCGCCTGTTCGGGTCACAGAGGGAGAATTCAGAATGTCCTATTCACCTAACAGCACGTCTTTCGGGACTGTGGGAGGAAACCGGAGCATCCGGAGGGAACCCACACAGACACGGGGAGGATGTGCAGACTCCGCACAGACAGTGACCCAAGCCGGGAATGGAACCTGAGACCCTGGTGCTATGAAGCAACAGTGCTAACCACTGTGCTAATATCCCGCCCACTATTGAAACCTTTCCGAACCTGAGGGGTATTGACAAGGTGGATGCTGAGGGGAGGGTGGATGCTGAGGGGAGGGTGGATGCTGAGGGGAGGGTGGATGCTGAGGGGAGGGTGGATGCTGAGGGGAGGGTGGATGCTGAGGGGAGGGTGGATGCTGAGGGGAGGGTGGATGCTGAGGGGAGGGTGGATGCTGAGGGGAGGGTGGATGCTGAGGGGAGGGTGGATGCTGAGGGGAGGGTGGATGCTGAGGGGAGGGTGGATGCTGAGGGGAGGGTGGATGCTGAGGGGTATGTGGTGACAAGGTGGATGTGGAGAGGATGTGTAGTAATCCACGGGAGGCAGGAGTTCCGTCCCCACACCAATATTTATTTACAATAACGATATTACAGGAGCAGCTACAAACAGTGCTGCTAGCAGTCCAGTCAACTTAAGACTGGCTCACAAAGCCTACACAGGTGATTATATGGGCCCCCTCAATGAGCTATCATTGAGGGAGCTCATACTCCAATTGGCCAACCAATAAAGCCAATTGGAGTTCATTACACCCCTCCCCCCCCCCCAAGGTCCGAGGAATTCCTGCCAGCTGGTATTCCTCTGAGCTTCTTCCTGCTCCACATGTCTGGGTCTGTCACCTCTGTGTCGTCCGCCGGGTCGTTCTCCGAATTGGGCGGAGTGTACCTTATAGGTGCCCGTCTTTTCCTTGACGACCTCCTTGGAAGTTGTTCTTCCTCCTCCTCGGGGAGAGGTGTCGCGGCGGCCTCGTCGAGTGTGTCCATCTCCAACTCTGATGACTGGATGACGGGGTCTGGAGAAATTGCTCGGGGCTGAGGTGTGGGTATCCTTTCCGTTTGGGCTATCCCAGCTTGAGGCGGTCCTGCTTCGCCTGCCTCCAGGTGTGGTTCCGCTGCCCTTATTTGGTCTCGGTGTTTCTTCAGCACCTTACCTCCTATTGAAACCTCATAGGATATGGGCCCTGTTTGGGACTCTACCGTGCCTTTGACCCACGTTGGTCCATTCCCATCATTCTTGACCCAAACCGGTGCGCCCACCTGGAAATGTCTCTGCTGCCGACTATTATCATGCCCCCTGCGTTGGGCCTCCTGTTGTTTCTCCACTTTCCCCGTTAAATTTGGGAAAAGGAGACTCAGCCTCGTTCGCAGCTGCCTTCCCATTAAGAGTTCAGCTGGCGGTATGCCCGTTGTAGAATGCGGTGTGGTCCTGTAATCAAACAGCCAGCGGGAGAGCTTTGTGTCTATTGACGCTGCCGGCTGCTTCTTGAGTCCCGCTTTAAGTGTCTGGACCGCTCTCTCTGCCAGGCCGTTGGTCGCTGGATGGTAAGGGGCCGTTTTGATGTGACGGACTACGTTTTCCTTCAGGAATTTTCCAAATTCCCCACTTGTGAATGCTGTTCCGTTGTCCGACACCAATACCTCCGGAAATCCATGTGTTGCAAACGAGGCCCTGACCTTTTCAATTGTCGATGCTGTGCTTGCCGTGTTTACCCGGTGGACATCCAACCATTTGGAGTGGGCGTCCATTATCACCAAAAACATTGAGCCCATGAAAGGGCCGGTGTGGTCAATATGCAGGCGGGTCCACGGTCTGCCTGGCCATTCCCACGGGTGCAATGGCGCCGCTGGTGGCACTCCTGGCACCGACGTACCAAGGCTGCTATGTCTGTGTCCAAACCTGGCCACCAAACGTAGCTTCGAGGTAGCATCTTCATTTTAGACACCCCTGGGTGTCCATGATGTAACTCGGTTAAGATTGCCCAACGGCCCTGAGCTGGGACTATTACCCGGGCTCCCCATAATAGGATACCGTCTTCTACGGTTATTTGGTCCCTTCTGCTCCAGTCTGGGGCTCCACTGGTCTTTCCAGTTCCCCTGTTAGCAGTAAATGCTTCATCTTGGCTAAAACTGAGTCTTTTTGCGTCCACAACCGAATATGTTGTGCGTCTACTGGTAGGATGTCCAAAAAATTTAGAGTCATTACTGTCTCCTCTACTTTTGGTATTTGCGGCGGAGTGTCCGGGAGGGGAAGTCTGCTCAAAGCATCTGCATGTGCTACTCGCGTTCCCGGTCTGTGCTCCAGAACGTTTCTATACGCCACCAGTAGCAACGCCCAGCGTTGGATTCTAGCTGATGCAATCAGGGGTATTGACTTGTCTTCTTTTAATAACCCTAATAACGGCTTATGGTCCGTCACTATGGTGAATTTCCGCCCGTACAGATACTGGTGAATTTTTTACTGCGAATATCACCGCCAGTCCTTCCTTCTCGATTTGGGCGTACTTCCTCTCAGCCATCACCAAGGTCCTCGAAGCATAGGCTAATTGGCTGTTCTTCCCCATTCCTTCCTCTAAGGGCTAAAATGGCTCCTACCCCATATGGGGATGCATCACAAGTGACCACCAACTCCTTCCTTGGGTCATAATGCTCTCGGACATTTTCGGATGACAGCTGTTCCTTAATGTCCCTAAATGCTCGGTTTTGACGGGCGGACCATTTCCATTCTTGCCCCTTTTTTTAGTAGCTGGTGGAGGGGTTCTAGGATGGACGCCCTATTTTCAATAAATTTTCCATAATAGGTTACCAACCCTAGAAATGATCGTAACTCCTGGACCGTGGTGGGAGCTGGGGCTTCTTTTATTGCCCTTACTCTGTCTTCTAATGGATGTAAGCCTGACTCGTCTACTTTATATCCCAGGTACGTCACTTGTGGGGCCAGAAAAATACATTTTTCCCTTTTTAGCCGTACGCCTGCCTTTGCGAAATGCCTGAGCACTTCCTCCAGGTTCCTTGTGTGTTCCCTGTTTGTCCTACCCGTGATTAAGACATCGTCCAAATAAATCGCCACCTGCAGTAGTCCCTGTAGAATATTTTCCATCGTACGCTGGAATATAGCGCAGGCTGATGACACTCCGAAAGGTAGCCTAGTATAACGAAAAAGGCACTTCAGGGTGTTGATCGTAGCGAACTTCTGGGAGCCCTTGTCCAGTTTTAACTGCAGGTAGGCGTGGCTCATGTCCAGTTTCGTGAACAAAAGCCCACCTGCCAATTTGGCATATAGGTCGTCTATTTTCGGGATTGGGTATTTGTCCAGCAGTCCGTATTTGTTTACTGTCTGTTTGAAATCTCCACAGAGACGTATCGAGCCGTCTGGCTTCAAAATTGGTACCACCGGCGCTGCCCATTCCGAGAACTGTACTGGTCTGATAATGTCGTCGCACCGTAACCTTTCTATTTCGTCATCTACTTTCTTCCTTAATGCAAAAGGTACCGACCTGGCCTTACAAAATTTCGGAAGGGCTTCTGGGTCCACGTGCAAAGTTGCTTTGGCGCCTATGATTTCCCCCAAACCTTCCTGGAAGACCTCCGGGTATTTTTGGAGTACTCCACTCAACTGCCCGCTTCCACTCTGGAAAATTTTCATCCAATCTAATTTTAGGTCTTTCAGCCAGTTCCGTCCAATTAAGCTCGGTCCGGAGCCCTCCACTATCGTCAACGGTAATCTGAGCAATTGTTTCTCATATTCCACAGGTACATGAGTCGTGCCTAGAACTTCCAGGGGTTCCCCCGTGTAGGTTTTAAGTTTCGTCAATGTTTTTGTTAGGGTTAGTGGCTGGAGTCCATCTTTGATTTTTCTAAATGCTGCCACTCCCATTACTGATACGGCCGCACCCGTGTCTATTTCCATTATTGTCGGCCGCCCGTTCACCCGTGGGGTAATCCTAATGGGTTCTGCTTTCTTTGTTGTAATATTATATAATTGTTCCCCTTCAGATGAGGATGGGGCGTCTAGGTTGTGTACTTCCCTGTGTCCCCACCTGCTATTCCTCTTTTGCCACCTCCTTCTAGGGTTTCTGTCATTGTTACCCCACTCTGTCTGGTGCCAGAAACGGTCCTGCTCTGTGGGGAAGCCTCAGCCGGTACTTCCCTGTCTCCAGTTAGTCCTGGCAGACTTGGGGGCAGTTCTGGGATTTTCCTTTTTCCCTCTATTCCTCAGGTTTTTCCTGAGAGCGGCTATCTGGTAGCAGGACCCGTTGTGCTAGTCCCTCTCACAGGTATCTACCTCTATTGGCGTGCCCTGTAGTTCCTGCGCCCCACTTGCTGCCTTTTCTAGGGACAGTGCGAGCTGTAACGCCTGCCTGCAGTCTAGCTCCGTTTCCGCCAACAGGCGTTTCTGTATTGTGAAGTCGTTTATACCACACACTAACCGGTCCCGAAGCATTTCATTTAGCGTCGGGCCGAACTCACATTTTTCCGCCAGCCTTCTCAGGCGGGTCAAGAAATTTGTGATTGACTCCCTGTCTTCCCGCTTCGCTGTGTAGAATCTGTACCTACGCAAAATGAGGGGTGGTTTTGGGTCGTAGTGCTCTTTCACCAATTCCGTTACTTCTTGGAAAGTTTTCGTGTCCGGCGCATCAGGATAAGTCAGACTACGTATAATGGCGAAAGCGGAGGGTCCGCACGCCGACAGCAGGATAAGCCGTCTCCTTTCGTCCGTCAGAATATCATTTGCCCGGAAGAAGTAACACATTCTCTTAGGGCAGCACGGTAGCATGGTGGTTAGCATAAATGCTTCACAGCTCCAGGGTCCCAGGTTCGATTCCCGACTGGGTCACTGTCTGTGTGGAGTCTGCACGTCCTCCCCGTGTGTGCGTGGGTTTCCTCTGGGTGCTCCGGTTTCCTCCCACAGTCCAAAGATGTGCGGGTTAGGTGGATTGGCCATGCTAAATTGCCCGTAGTGTCCTAAAAAGTAAGGTTAAGGGGGGGGTTGTTGGGTTACGGGTATAGGGTGGATACGTGGGTTTGAGTAGGGTGATCATTGCTCGGCACAACATCGAGGGCCGAAGGGCCTGTTCTGTGCTGTACTGTTCTATGTTCTATGTTCCACATACTGGGACCAGTCCTCAATAGCCGGGTCGAATGCCTCTAACCTTCCAAAAAACGGCATTTTTAAAATGGCAAGGCTTACCCTCCGAGTGCGGCAGCTGGTCTCCGCAAAATTCTTAGTTTACCTCGTCGCCACTGTAGTAATCCACGGGAGGCAGGAGTTCCATCCCCACACCAATATTTATTTACAATAGCGATATTACAGGAGCAGCTACAAACAGTGCTGCTAGCTGTCCAGTCAACTTAAGACTGGCACACAAAGCCTACACAGGTGATTATATGGGCCCCCTCAATGAGCTATCATTGAGGGAGCTCATACTCCAATTGGCCAACCAATAAAGCCAATTGGAGTTCATTACAGGATGTTTCCTCTTGTCAGAAAATCTAGAACTGTGTTCATTGTTTAAAAATAAGGAGTCGCTCATTTCAGACAGAAATGAGGGGAAATCGTCGGCTGGATTGTCCGGTCCTGAGACTAAGTGTTGACGCCTGGGCAGGATTCGTGGACTTCCATGACAGCAAAACTGGCACCATACATGGACAGATTCAGCATCTGTTAAGGGTCTCGCACCGGAACACAATCGATTCCAATGAAAAACAGTGCGGGATTCGCCAGGTCCGGGATTGACACTCAGGAGGCTGACAAGTTGCAGCTGCATATACACACTTCACGCCCCACACACTCATCCCAGCCAACAAGATAGCAGCAAAGAAATCGGTCCCGAGATTTACAGATGCCGACCTGGACACCCTCCTGGACGCCACGGTGGGCGACCCTGTACGCCTGCCCAGGAAGGAGGCTGCCAGCCACCACCATTCGCCGTGATTGGCGCAGTTGGCAGAGATCGTCAGTTCCACACCAACACTGTCTGGAACGGCCAGCAATGCCGGACGAAACTGCACAACGTCCTCAGGGCAGTCAGGGTGAGTAGGCAACACTTTGCCCATGATACAATCCACATCCCACACACCCGTTACCCCAAAACCCCACCAGGAGGGCATCGGAACCCCCACCTTGCACCACATGCCGGCACCCATACCGGCCGCCATGGCCAGGTGCCCTGGCCACTGAAGCCGCCAGCTACCCACTCCTTGGGTTGCATCCGTTGGACTCTCTGGAGGGAAAACCAAATCCTTCTCCAGTAAGAGAGTCATGACCCCCTGGGCAATTCCAGCCCCACTTCTGATGAAATTCATAGAATCCATAGAATCCCTACAGTGCAGAGGGAGGCTCCTCTGCCCATCGAGTCTGCAATGACCCTCTGAAAGAGCATCTACCCAGGTCCACTCCCTGTCACCCCGCCCTATCCCTGCAATGACCCTCTGAAAGAGCATCTACCCAGGTCCACTCCCTGTCACCCCGCCCTATCCCTATAACCCCATAACATAACCTGCATATCCTGGGACTGTGGGAGGAAACCGGAGCACCCAGAAGAAACCCACACACACACTCGCAGAACATACAAACTGGACACAGAGAGTCACCCAAGACCGAGTGCTAACCACTGTGCCACCATGCCACCCACATGATCCGCACTCCCAACACAACTGAATTAACCAATAATTCTGAGAAAAATAGCTGACGTCTTTGGCCTTTGGCTGCCCACTAATTAAAGTCACCTTGTTTGTAAGTTTAAACACAATTACATTGTATTTATAACAAGAACTATAGTGAAATATGTTAAGTCATGGGTTAAGGGACATTCCAATTAGTTGTCTCATTTACTTTAAGTATCCAATAATTGACCCTGATTATAAAGAGGCTTCAGGTGGCCTTTGTGTCAGGTGATGTTCGAGTTTTGTTGCAGAGTTTGTTAAAGTGAAATAAACGTGTTTGAGAAAAGGAGCAGAATCTTTGACTCTTTATACAACAGCAGCTAAACGTCAAACACAATATACAGTGTTACGACACCCTGGATGTGTCCGCAGTCAATTCCAGCCCCACAGACCCTAGAGTCCCAAAATTAACAAATAATTTGTATTTTCACCATTAACAAACTATTTATTAATAAAAGGAGAAAAGATGAACATATAAGGAAATAACAGGATAACCATCTACCAGACTAGCTAATCCCAAGATCCCGTCCCACCCAGGCACACACAAGACATAGGGTTGGCGAGGAATAAAAGAGGGGTTAAAGGGAGTAGGTCTGAGATGAGTATTCGCTCTGTGGGTGCAGTCTCTGGGAGACAGGTTCATTCGGGAGGTTCAGGTTGGTGCAATTCCGTCCTTTGACCACCAGGTGGTGTTTCACCTCAGAATTCCAGGTCAGCGCAGTTCTCATCACTGGCCACCAGATAGTGCTGTACACAGGATGCTCAGGTTGGTGCCCTTCTGCCTTTCTACCACCAGATGGTGCTTTCACCTCCCTGTGAGAACAAAACACCTCTGATCCTGGGGTTTAGCAGGTTTTAGTTGCCTGATTCCTCAACCAGACTCTGGTGGCTTTATCACAAATACTCCCAATTGAAACTTTAATTCTTCAGCTCTTCCCAGCCTCTGACACACACAGTTTGAAAGTCACTGACCTTTGGGAAAACTTGTACCTTCACACTCAAGATCTCTTTCCCAGATCTGTTGGTGTCTGTGCTCCTTGAACACAGGAAAGCTGTCACAGATTTGGCTGTCCAGCACAGAATCATAGAATTTACAGTGCAGAAGGAGGCCATTTGGCCCATCGAGTCTGCACCAGCCCTTGGAAAGAGCACCTTACCTAAGCCCACACCTCTACCCTATCCCCATAACCCAGTAACCTCTCCTAACCTTTTTTGACTAAGGGCAATTTAGCGTGGTTAATCCACCTAACCTGCACATCTTTGGACTGTGAGAGGAAACCGGAGCACCCGGACGAAACCCACGCACACACGGGGAGAACGTGCAGACTCCACATAGACAGTGACCCGAGGCTGGAATTGAACCTGGGCCCCTGGAGCTTTGAGGTAGCAGTGCTAACCTCTGTGCTACAGCCTTCCGGCCTGAACATCGAATTCAACAACTTCAGATGATCAGCCCCATTTCGACCCATTTGTTCTCATTTCATTTTAACTGTCTTTTACCATTTCTTTCTTTCTTAATATACATTTAATTTCCCCCCCAATTTATCCACCTTTCCTGCACCTTTCTCCTCTTTGCTTCCCCCTTCCCCTCCCCCCACACCTACAGTTCAGCCTCTGATGTTAGTTTCCCTGCTGTTTGACCTTTCACATCTTTTGTTCTCTCTGGGGACTGCCATTAACACTCTTTCCCCTTGGTATCTGTGGCCATTAGCACCCGGTTTCCCTGGGTTTCTGTGGCTATGACTCATCTTTCATTCTCACTCCACAGTATAAATATTTCCCACTTTCTCTGTCTGTTAGCTTTGACAAAGAGTCATCGGACTCGAAACGTTAGCTCTTTTCTCTCCCTACAGATGCTGCCAGACTTGCTGAGATTTTCCAGCATTTTCCCTTTCGTTTCAGATTCCAGCATCCGCAGTAATTTGCTTTTCTTTTTACACTGTGCTACCGTGCTGCCCAGGATGTCATATCCCTGACTTCCAAAGCAAATCATCTTTGCTCAGCTCAATAAAAGCTTCCGAACAAGAGGAGGACAAACGAATCGCTTCAAAGATACTCTGAAGGCCGACCTGCAATTTGTGTGGTTGATGATGCAGTTCTTGGATCAGGCTCATCAGGCATGCAAGACCTACAGAACCCATCACCAAGATTTTTAAAGTGGACAATCATATTTATTAGCGAGTAAATGGGGAGGAGGTGGCGTAGTGGTATTGTGACTGGACTAGTAATCCAGAGATCTAGAATACTCTGGGGTCCCAGCTTCAAATTCCACCACTGCAGGTAAAATCTGGAATTAAAAGTCTAACGATGACCATGAAACCATTGTCGATTGTTGTAAAAACCCATCTGGTTCACTCATGTCCTTTAGGGGAAGGAAATCTGCCGTCCTTACCCGGTCTGGCCTACATGTGATTCCCAGACCCACAGCAATGTGGTTGACTCTTAACTGCCCCTCAATGGAAATTAGGGATGGGCAATAAATGCTGGCACAGCCGGCAACGCCCACATCCCACTAACAAATTTTTAAAAAATCACTGAAGAAGAGAAGATTAATACATCCCACAATACTGTCTGCTTTTTAAAAAAAAATAAATTTAGAATATCCACTTAATTTTTTCCAATGAAGGGGCAATTTAGCGTGGCCAATCCACCTACCCTGCACATTTTTGGGTTGTGGGGGCGAAACCCACGCAGACACGGGGAGAATGTGCAAACTCCACACGGACAGTGACCCAGAGCCAGGATTGAACCTGGGACCTCAGCGCCGTGAGGCAGCAGGGCTAACCCACTGCGCCACCTTACTGCCCCCTCTCTGCTTTATTAACTGCTCTCTCAGGCTCTCTCAAAGACAGATGTCAGAGGTAGGTTCTTTACTGAGAGAGTAGTAAGGGCGTGGAATGCCCTGCCTGCAACAGTAGTGGACTCGCCAACACTAAACGCATTCAAATGGTCATTGGATAGACATATGGAGGATAGGGGAATAGTGTAGATGGGCTTTAGAGGAGTTTCACAGGTCGGCGCAACATTGAGGGCCGAAGGGCCTGTACTGCGCTGTAATGTTCTATGTTCTATCCACCTGTCCTGCCACCTTGAATGATCTCTGCGCAGATACACCCAACTCCCTCTGCTCCTGCACCCCTTTCATAATTTTCTATGTGTAGTTATATTGTCTCTATGTTCTTCCTACCAGAATGCATCACTTCCACTCCTCCGCATTGAACTTCATCTGCCACCTGCCTGCCCACTCCACCAACTTGTCTCTGTCCTTTTGAAGTTCTACACTCTCCTCTTCACAGTTTACAATAATTCCAAATTTTGAATCTTCTGTAAATTCTGAAATTCTCCGCTGCACACCAAGATCTAGATTATTAATATATATCCGGAATAGCAAGGGTCCCAATACTGACCCTTGGGAACATCACTACAAACTTTCCTCCAGCCTGAAAACTATCCATTGATCCTTACTCTCTGCTTCCTATTATTTGGCCAATTTTGTAGCCATGTTGCTGTTGTCCCTTTTATTCCAGGAGCTGTAATGTTTCTCACAAGCCTGTTGTGTGGCACTGTATCAAATGCCTTCTGAAGTCCATGTACCCCACATACATAGAAACATACACAGAAAATAAAAGCAGGAGGAGGTCATTCAGCCCTTTGAGTTTGCTCTGCAATAGATGGAGGCGGTGGAGTAGTGGTATTGTCGCAGGATTAGTAATCCAGAGATCCAGGGGCCCGAGTTCGAATTCCACCACGGCAGGTGGTAGAATTTAAACTCATTAAAATATCTGGAATTAATAGTCTAACGATGACCAGAAAACTATTGTCGATTGTTGTAAAAACCCACCTGGTTCCATTAGGGAAGGAAGTCTGACATTGTTACCTGGTCTGGCCTACATGTGACTCCAGACCCACAGAATGTAGTAAACTCTTAATAGCCCTCTGAAGTGGCCGAGCAAACCATTCACTTGTATTCAACTGCTACGAAAACACAAAAAAGGAATGTTTTTTTGCCCCTTGGTCTTTCTCAGCTTGACCCATACAGATTCCACATTGTCAGAGCCAGGAAGGCAACATACCATCCTGGAATCCTGTTTACGTCCAGTGAAATGCCTATCTATTGCGTTAAGTTCCTCTTTAACATTGCCAATCCACCACTTTTTCCTTTTTGTCTGTCCGTCCTAAATGCTGAATACCTCTGGTCATTAATTTCCAATCCCTGGTCACCCTGCAGCCATGTCCCCCAATTATATCCTACCCATTCATGTCTATTTGCACGATTAGTTCATCCCAATTATTGTGAAAATTCTGTGCGTTAAGGCACAAGGCCCTTTTGACATAACTTGTCTCGCTCCCACTATTTCTCACTGTGTTCCTGTTTGAACCTGGCCCTTGGTTTCTCTGCCTATCACTTTTCTTATTCCCCTTTCTGCCTTTTGGTTTTGTCCTTGTTTCCTCCTCCTCTGACTCCGTGCATGGGTTCCCAGCCCCCTGCCATTTTAGTTTAAACTGTCCCCAACAACTGTAGTAAATACTCCCCCTAGGACATCAGTTCCAGTCCTGCCCTGGTGTAACCCGCCCAGTTTGTACAGGTCCTACCTCCCCCAGAACCAGTCCCAATGCCCCAGGAATCTGAAACACTCCCTCTCGCACCATCTCTTCAGCCATGTATCCATCCGATATATCCTGCTGTTTCTACTCTGACTAGCACGTGGCATTGGTAGTAATCCTGAGATCACTATCTTAGAGGTCTGATTTCTCAACTTTCTTCCTAACTCCCGATATTCTGCTTTCAGGACCTCATCCTTTTTTTTTACCTATGCCATTGATACCGATGTGACCACAACCACTGGCTGGTCACCCTCCCCCCCTACAGAATGCCCTGTAACCGCTCCAAGACATCCTTGACCCTAGCACCAGGGAGGCAACATACCATCCTGGAGTCTCGTTTGCGGCCACAGAAGCATCCATCTATTACCCTACAATTGAATCCCCAATAACTATTGCATTCCCACACTTTCTACTCCTCCCCTCTGCAGCAGACCTTTTGTTTTAAATTTAGAGTACCCAATTCATTTTTTTCAATTAAGGGAGGGGCCATTTAGTGTGGCCAATCCACCTACTCTGCACATCTTTGGGTTGTGGGGGTGAGACCCATGCAAACACGGGGAGAATGTGCAAACTCCACACAGACAGTGACCCAGAGCCAGGATCGAACCTGGGACCTCAGTGCCTTGAGGCAGCAGTGCTAACCACTACGCCACTGTGCTGCCCCTCCCTGCAGTAGACCTGACTGTGGTGCAACAAATTTGGCTGCTGTTGCTGCCCCCTGAGAAGTCAGTACCCTCAACAGTATCTAAAGTGGTTGATGTGTTTTTCAGGGGAATGGCCACAGGAGATTCCTGCACAACCTGACTAGCTCTCTTGCTTTGCCTGGTGGTTACCCATTCCCTTCCTGCCTGTGGAGTTTGAGCCTGCAGTGTGACCACTTCTCTATATGTGCTATCCATGATACTCTCCACCTCGCGTATGCTCCACAGTGCCCCCAGCACTGTTCCAGCTCCAAAACCCAGACTTCCAGGAGCTGTTGTTGAAGATACTTACAGCTGGGAACTGAAAATTTTCCCGGCTTCCCATATGGAGTAAGAAGAGCAAAGCAAGGCTTTGAATTCTCCTGCCATGACTTACCCCTCTAAATTAGACAGATATTATATTAAATCCAATTCTCAACGATCCTCCTTTCCTTGTCCTCGATACTACCAATTATAGCCCTTACAGATGATAAACCATAAAATGTGTTTTTAAACTATAAGTGATAAAAGATGTAAAGACTTACCAACCTTACCCACTACTTATCAACCAGCTCTCTCCCTGATAGCCTCAGCTGCAGCAGGGCAACACCCCTCACTGAAGGTTTACAAGTTAGAGCGGTGGACAGTATAGAGGATAGCTATAATCTCCAAAATGGTATAGATGGGTTAGTGGAGTGGGCGGTAAAGTGGCAGATGGAACTTAACACCGAGAAGTATGAGGTCAGCATTTAGGGAGGTCAGTTATAGGGAGTACACAATACATGGGAATATACTCAGAGGGGGAGATGAAGTGAGAGATCTCGCGTATAAGTACACAGGTCCCTAAAGGCAGCAGTTCAAGGAGACAAGGCTGTTAAGAAAGCAAATGGAATGCTCTCCTTCATTGGCAGAGGTATAGAATATAAAAGTAAACTTGTTAATTAGTTAATTGGATTAAGCCAGTTTTCAAAGGCTAGTGTCAGACAGTATAAAAATGAGCCATCTTACAGTACTGACTTCCCTTGTCCTGGAGTGCTGACTTTGGGCTGCATTAGAGTGCTAAAGTGGGAGTTCGGTGACTGAGGGAGTTTGGTGATGAGGGACAAAGATGCTCCTTTCATTTCCTACATTTCCGCAAAGAGCGTGAAGGGAGCTGGGAATTTACAAAGAGTGCAGCTGACTGGGAGCAGGGTCAGAGGGCGGAGTTCCAGCTGGTTCACAGGGCAGAATCTCATTCCGGAAGGTAAGAGATGTTTTTGTTTCGGGGGCAGCAAGATATATTTGTATCATTAAGCAGAATCACCAATTTTAGAGGGTTCACTTGAGAGAGTAGCAGCAGTATTTTCTTTTAAGGGCCTAACGGGTGTTTAATTGTGATTTGTTTTTCCTTTTAAATCTCTTGTGAATTCAGATCAGAGGGCATAGAAGTTAAGGCAGTTGCATGCTCCTCCTGTAGGATGTGGGAGGTAAGGGACACCACTAGTGTCCCCACTGCATACACCTGTGGCAAGTGCACCCAACTCCAGCTCCTCGGAGACTGCGTTGGGGAACTGGAACTGGAGCTGGACGAACTTCGGATCATCCAGGAGGCAGAGGGGGTGATAGAGAGGAGTTGCAGGGAGGTAGCCACACCCAAGGTACAGGACAAGAGTAGCTGGGTTACAGTCAGGGGAAGGAAATTGAATGGGCAGACAGTGCAGGGATCCCTCGTGGCCGTTCCCCTTCAAAACAAGTATACCGTTTTGGATGCTGTTGGGGTGGGGGGGGGGGGGGGGGAAACTACTGGAGGAAGGTCATAGCGGCCAGGTCTCTGGTACTGAGTCTGGCTCTGTTGCTCAGAAGGGAAGGAGGGAGAATAGAAAAGCAATAGTAATAGGAGATTCAATGGTTAGGGGAACGGATAGGAGATTCTGTGGTCACGAACAGGACGCCCGGAAGGTATGTTGCCTCCTGGGTGCCAGGGCCAGGGATGTCTCGGATCGAGTCTACAGGATTCTTAAGGGGGAGGGGGAGCAACCAGAAGTCGTGGTGCACATTGGTACCTACAACATGGCTCAGAAAAGGGATGGGGATCTAAAAAGTGATTTATGGGAGTTAGGTTGGAGGCTAAAGAGCAGGACGAGCAGAGTAGTGATCTCAGGATTGCTACCGGTGCCACGTGTAAGTGAGGTAAGGAACAGAGAGTGAGTGCGGCTGAACATGTGGCTACAGGGCTGGTGCAGGAGGGAAGGCTTCAGATATGTAGATCATTGGGATATCTTCCGGGGAAGGTGGGACCTGTACATGAAGGACGGATTGCACCTAAACTGGAGGGGCACCAATATCCTGGGTGGGAGGTTTGCTAGAGCTCTTCGGGAGGGTTTAAACTAGTTTGGCAGGGGGATGGGAACCAGAGCTATGGATCAGAGGATAGGGTAGCTGTTGAACGGGCTGAAATAGTATGCAGCAAGTCTGTGAGGAAGGATAGGTAGTTGATACGGCAAAGTTACACTCAGTGGAATGGGTTAAAGTGTGTCTGTTTCAATGCAAGGAGTGTCAGGAATAAGGGAGATGAACTTAGATCATGGATCAGTACTTGGAACTACGATGTTGTGACCATTACGGAGACATGGATTTCACAGGGGCAGGAATGGTTGTTTGATGTTCCGGGGTTTAGATGTTTTAAGAAGAATAAGGAGGGAGGTAAAAGAGGAGGGGGAGTGGCACTGTTAATTAGGGACTGCATCACAGCTGCAGAAAAGGAGGTAGTCGCGGAGGGTTTGTCTACTGAGTCAGTATGGGTGGGAGTCAGAAACAAAAAAGGAGCAGTCACTTTATTGGGAGTTTTCTATAGAACCCCCAATAGCAGCAGAGAGATGGAGGAACAGATTGGGCGGCAGATCTTGGAAAGGTGCAGAAGTAACAGAGTTGTTGTCATGGGTGACTTCAACTTCCCTAAGTTGACTAAGACTGGACCCTCCTTAGTGCAAATTGTTTTGATGGAGCAGATTTTGTCAGGTGTGTACAGGAAGGATTCCTGACTCAATATGTAGATCGGCCGACTAGGGAGAGGCCATATTGGACTTGGTGCTCGGCAATGAACCAGGCCAGGTGTCATATGTCTCAGTGGGAGAGCATTTCGGTGACAGTGACCACAACTCCTTGACCTTTACCATAGTCATGGAGAGGGATAGGAACAGACAGTATGGGAAGGTATTTAATTGGGGGAGGGGAAATTATACTGCTATTAGACAGGAGCTGAGGAGCATAGAACATAGAACTGTGCAGCACAGTAAATTGGGAATAGATGTTAGGGAAATGCACAACAGTAATGTAGGGGCTGTTTAAGGAGCACTTCATGAGAGTGCTGATTAGTTTTGTCCCACTGAGACGAGGAAGGAATGGTAAGGTGAAGGAGCCTTGGATGACAAGAGAAGTGGAGCTTCTGGTCAAGAGGAAGAAGGAAGCTTTTCAAGGAGACACATCGTGAGTGAGACACATCGAGAGTGGGATTGCAACTTGGTATTTTGGTGCAGTGATGTAATCAGGAAAGGTAAGTGGAAAATCTAATTCTGCTGTTTTTCAGTTAAAAGTGCAGTGTGTAGCTTAGTGTCTGATTGGTTGAAGCTGCCCCCACCCTAATTGCTGAGAGGTAGTTATCTGTCAATCACCTGAGGCCTGTTTAGGGGCACATTGTATTCTTCTCTTTGCAGTTTAGGTATTTTTTGAGTCATCGATTAGCTGAGGTCTGCATAAAAGACAGAGAGCGCACTCAGTAAGCTAGCGCTTTTCAAGGAGACACATCCTGAGTGAGTCACATCGAGAGTGGGATTGCAACTTGGTAATTTGGTGCAGTGAGGTAATTCAGTGCAGAGTGAGAGAAGGTGCTTTTTAACCCTGGTAAGTGACTGGTAAGTAGTTTTCCTTTTCATTGTCTAATTTATTTATTTTTATTTTGAAATTGTTGTTGTATAAGTTTACCTAAGGTTTAAGACATGGCAGGAGATCCCAGACCCGTGTCATGCTCCTCGTGTGCGATGTGGGAGCTCAGGGACACTTCCACTGTCCCTGGCTCTTTCACGTGCAAGAAGTGTGTTCAGTTGCAGCTCCTTTTAGACCGCTTGACGGCTCTGGAGCTGCGGATGGACTCACTTTGGAGCATCCGCGATGCTGAGGAGGTCATGGATAGCACGTTTAGCGAGTTGGTCACACCGCAGGTGAAAATTAATGAGGGAGATAGAAAATGGGTGACCAAAATGACCAGTCCAAAGATGTGCGGGTTAGGTGGATTGGCCATGCTAAATTGCCCGTAGTGTCCTAATAAATGTAAGGTTAAGGGGGGGGGGGTTGTTGGGTTACGGGTATAGGGTGGATATGTGGGTTTGAGTAGGGTGATCATGGCTCGGCACAACATTGAGGGCCGAAGGGCCTGTTCTGTGCTGTACCGTTCTATGTTCTAAAAGAAAGAGCAAGAGTAGGAAGGCAGTGCAGGTGTCCCCTGCGGTCATCTCCCTGCAAAACAGATATACCGCTTTGGATACTGTTGAGGGAGATGGCTCACCAGGGGAAGGCAGCAGAGGCCAGGTTCATGGCACCGTGGCTGGCTCTGCTGCACAGCAGGGCAGGAACAAAAATAGCAGGGCTACAGTGATAGGGGACTCGATTGTAAGGGGAATAGACAGGCGGTTCTGTGGACACAATCGAGACTCCAGGATGGTATGTTGCCTCCCTGGTGCAAGGGTCAAGGATGTCTTGGAGCGGCTGCAGGGCATTCTGGGGGGGGTGGGTGAACAGCCAGCTGTCGTGGTGCACATAGGCACCAACGATATAGGTAAAAAACGGGATGAGGTCCTACAAGCGGAATTCAGGGAGTTAGGAGTTAAACTAAAAAGTAGGACCTCAAAGGTAGTAATCTCAGGATTGCTACCAGTGCCACGAGCTAGTCAGAGTAGGAATGTCAGGATAGATAGGATGAATGCATGGCTCGAGAGATGATGCAAGAGGGAGGGATTCAAATTCCTGGGGCATTGGGACCGGTTCTGGGGGAGGTGGGACCAGTACAAACCGGACGGTCTGCACCTGGGCAGGACTGGAACCGATGTCCTAGGGGGGGTGTTTTCTAGAGCTGTTGGGGAGGGTTTAAACTAATGTGGCAGGGGGATGGGAACCGATGCAGGAAGTTGGAAGGTAGTAAAACAGGGACAGAAGCAAAAGGAAGTAAGGGGAAAAGTGCAAGGCAGAGAAGACATAGTCAAAAATCTAAAAGGGCGACAGTACAAGGTACAGTGACTGAGGGAAGCTCAGTGAATAGGCCCAGTAATAACAAAAGGAATAAAACTGGATATGTTAAGATTCAAAACAGAGGTAAAAAAACCAACATAAGTGTACTTTACCTGAATGCTCGCAGTATTCGGAATAAAGTAAATGAGTTGATGGCACAAATCATCGTGAATGACTATGATTTAGTGGCCATTACTGAAACATGGTTAAAGGATGGTCACGACTGGGAGTTAAATATCCGAGGGTATCAAACTGTTCGGAAGGACAGAGTGGATGGTAAGGGAGGTGGTGTTGCTCTGTTATTTAAGGATGACATCCGGGCAATAGTAAGGGATGACATCGGTGCTATGGAGGATAAGGTTGAATCCATTTGGGTGGAAATCAGGAATAGTAAGGCGAAAAAGTCACTGATAGGAGTAGTCTATCGGCCACCAAATAGTAACGTTATGGTGGGGCAGGCAATAAACAAAGAAATAACTGATGCATGTAGAAATGGTACAGCAGTTATCATGGGGGATTTTAATCTACATGTCGATTGGTTTAACCAGGTCGGTCAAGGCAACCTTGTGGAGGAGTTTATAGAATGTATCCGCGATAGTTTCCTAGAACAGTATGTAATGGAACCTACGAGGGAACAAGCGGTCCTAGATCTTGTCCTGTGTAATGAGACAGGATTGATTCATGATCTCATAGTTAGGGATCCTCTCGGAAGGAGCGATCACAATATGGTGGAATTTAAAATACAGATGGAGGGTGAGAAAGTAAAATCAAATACTAGTGTTTTGTGTTTAAACAAAGGAGATTACAAGGGGATGAGAGAAGAACTAGCTAAGGTAGACTGGGAGCAAAGACATTATGGTGGAACAGTTGAGGAACAGTGGAGAACCTTCCAAGCAATTTTTCACAGTGCTCAGCAAAGGTTTATACCAACAAAAAGGAAGGACGGTAGAAAGAGGGAAAATCGACCGTGGATATCTAAGGAAATAAGGGAGAGTATCAAATTGAAGGAAAAAGCATATAAAGTGGCAAAGATTGGTGGGAGACTAGAGGGAAATCTTTAGGGGGCAACAGAAAGCTAGTAACAAAGCTATAAAGAAGAGTAAGATAGAGTATGAGAGTAAACTTGCTCAGAATATAAAAACAGACAGAAAAAGTTTTTACAAATATATAAAATAAAAAAGAGTGGCTAAGGTAAATATTGGTCCTTTAGAGGATGAGAAGGGAGTTTTAATAATGGGAAATGAGGAAATGGCTGAGGAACTGAACAGGTTTTTTGGGTCGGTCTTCGCAGTGGAAGACACAAATAACATGCCAGCGACTGATAGAAATGAGGCTATGACAGGTGAGGACCTTGAGAGGATTGTTATCACTAAGGAGGTAGTGATGGGCAAGCTAATGGGGCTAAAGGTAGACAAGTCTCCTGGCCCTGATGGAATGCATCCCAGAGTGCTAAAAGAGATGGCTAGGGAAATTGCAGATGCACTAGTGATAGTTTACCGAAATTCACTAGACTCTGGGGTGGTCCCAGTGGATTGGAAATTAGCAAACGTGACACCACTGTTTAAAAAAGGAGGTAGGCAGAAAGCAGGAAATTATAGGCCAGTGAGCTTAACTTCGGTAGTAGGGAAGATGCTGGAATCTATCATCAAGGAAGAAATAGCGAGGCATCTGGATAGAAATTGTCCCATTGGGCAGACGCAGCATGGGTTCATAAAGGGCAGGTCATGCCTAACCAATTTAGTGGAATTTTTTGAGGACATTACCAGTGCAGTAGATAACGGGGAGCCGATGGATGTGGTATATCTGGATTTCCAGAAAGCCTTTGACAAGGTGCCACACAAAAGGTTGCTGCATAAGATAAAGATGCATGGCATTAAGGGTAAAGTAGTAGCATGGATAGAGGATTGGTTAATTAATAGAAAGCAAAGAGTGGGGATTAATGGGTGTTTCTCTGGTTGGCAATCAGTAGCTCGTGGTGTCCCTCAGGGATCCGTGTTGGGCCCACAATTGTTCACAATTTACATAGATGATTTGGAGTTGGGGACCAAGGGCAATGTGTCCAAATTTGCAGATGACACTAAGATGAGTGGGAAAGCGAAAAGTGCAGAGGATACTGGAAGTCTGCAGAGGGATTTGGATAGGTTAAGTGAATGGGCTAGGGTCTGGCAGATGGAATACAATGTTGACAAATGTGAGGTTATCCATTTTGGTAGGAATAACAGCAAACGGGATTATTATTTAAACAATAAAATATTAAAGCATGCCGCTGTCCAGAGAGACTTGGGTGTGCTAGTGCATGAGTCACAGAAGGTTGGTTTACAGGTACAACAGGTGATTAAGAAGGCAAATGGAATTTTGTCCTTCATTGCTAGAGGTATGGAGTTTAAGACTAGGGAGGTTATGTTGCAATTGTATAAGGTGTTAGTGAGGCCACACCTGGAGTATTGTGTTCAGTTTTGGTCTCCTTACTTGAGAAAGGACGTACTGGCACTGGAGGGTGTGCAGAGGAGATTCACTAGGTTAATCCCAGAGCTGAAGGGGTTGGATTATGAGGAGAGGTTGAGTAGACTGGGACTGTACTCGTTGGAATTTAGAAGGATGAAGGGGGATCTTATAGAAACATTTAAAATTATGAAGGGAATAGATAGGATAGATGCGGGCAGGTTGTTTCCACTGGCGGGTGAAAGCAGAACTAGGGGACATAGCCTCAATATAAGGGGAAGTAGATTTAGGACTGAGTTTATGAGGAACTTCTTCACCCAAAGGGTTGTGAATCTATGGAATTCCTTGCCCAGTGAAGCAGTTGAGGCTCCTTCATTACATGTTTTTAAGGTAAAGATAGATAGTTTTTTGAAGAATAAAGGGATTAAGGGTTATGGTGTTCGGGCCGGAAAGTGGAGCTGAGTCCACAAAAGATCAGCCATGATCTCATTGAATGGCGGAGCAGGCTCGAGGGGCCAGATGGCCTACTCCTGCTCCTAGTTCTTATGTTCTTATGTAAGGTTGAGGAAGCAAGGATCTGACTCAGCTCTAGAGGGTTAAAAGGTGGCAAAGAAGGAACTCAAAAATGGACTTAGGAGGGAGCATGAAAATGCCCTGGCAGGAAGGATTAGGGAAAGCCCAAGGCGTTCCACAGTTATGTGAGAAATAAGAGGATGATCAGAGTGAGAGTAAGGCCGATCAGGGATAGTGGAGGGAACTTTTGCCTACAGTCTGAGGAGATGGGGAGACCCTAAATGAATATTTTGTATTCACCAGAGAGAGGGACCTTGTTGCTCGTGAGGACAGTGTGAACCAGGTTAATAGACTTGAACAAGTTGATATTAAGAAGGAGGATGTGCTGGAAATTTTGAAAAGCATCAGGATAGATAAGTCCCCTGGGCCTGACGGGATATACCTAAGGTTACTACGGGAAAGGGAGGGAGGAGATTGCTGCGCCGTTGGCGATAATCTTTGTGTCCTCACTCTCCACTGGAGTAGTACCGGATGATTGGAGGGAGGAGAATGTTGTTCCCCTGTTCAAGAAAGTGAACAATGAAATCTCTGGGAACTACAGACTCATTAGTCTTACGTCTGTGGTGAGAAAAATATTGGAAAGGATTCTGAGAGATAGGATCTACGATTATTTAGAAAAGCATAGTTTGATTAAAGATAGTCAGCATGGCTTTGTGAGGGGCAGGTCATGCCTCACAAGCCTTGTCAAATTTTTTGAGGATGTGACAAGACACATTGATGAAGGTCAGGCAGTGGATGTGGTGTATCTGGATTTCAGTAAGTCATTTGATAAGGTTCCCCATGGTAGGCTCATTCAGAAAGTTAGGGGGCATGGGATACAGGGAAATTTGTCTGTCTGGATACAGAATTGGCTGGCCGAAAGAAGACAGTGAGTGGTAGTGGATGGAAAGTATTCCACCTGGAGGTCGGTGACCAGTGGTGTCCCGCATGAATCTGTTCTGGGACCTCTGCTCTTTGTGGTTTTTATAAATGACTTGGATGAGGAAGTGGAAGGGTGGGTTAGTAAGTTTGCCGATGACATGAAGGTTGGGGGAGTTGTAGATAGTTTCGAGTGCTGGACACTATGGACAGGATGCAGAGCTGGGCTGAGAAGTGGCAGATGGAGTTCAACCCAGATAAATGTGAAGTGATCCATTTTGGAAGGACGAATTTGAATGCTGAATACAGGGTTAAAGGCAGGATTCTTGGAAGTGTGGAGGAACAGAGGTATCTTGGGGTCCACGTACATAGATCCCTCAAGGTTGCCGCCCAGGTTGATCGGGTTGTTAAGAAGGCCTATGGTGTGTTGGCTTTGATTAACAAGGGGATTGAGTTTAAGAACCACGAGGTTTTGCTGCAGTTTTAAGAACATAGAACATGCAGTGCAGAAGGAGGCCATTCGGCCCATCAAGTTTGCACCGACCCACTTAAACCCTGACTTCCACTCTATCCCCATAACCCAATAACCCCATCTAACATTTTTGGTCACTCATGGCAATTTAGCATGGCCAATCCACCTAACAGCATGTCTGTGGGAGGAAACCGGAGCACCCAGAGGAAACCCACGCAGACACGGGGAGAACGTTCAGACGCCGCACAGACAGTGAGCCAGCGGGGAATTGAACCTGGGACCCTGGAGCTGTGAAGCCACAGTGCTAGCCACGTGTGCTACCATGCTTTATAAAACCGTGTTTTGACCACACTTAGAATATTGTGTTCAGTTCTGGTCGCCTCATTATAGGAAGGATGTGGATGCTTTGGAGAGGGTGCAGAGGGGATTTACCAGGATGCTGCCTGGACTGGAGGGCATGTCTCATGAAGAAAGGTTGAGGGAGCGAGGGCTTTTCTCACTGGAACGAAGAAGGCAGAGAGGTGACTTGATAGAGGTGCATAAGGTGATGAGAGGCATGGATAGACTGGATAGCCAGAGACTTTTCCCCAGGGTAGAAATGGCTGTCACGAGGGGAATAATTTTAAGGTGATTGGAGGAAGGTATAGGAGAGATGTCAGAGGTAGGTTCTTTACGCAGAGAGTGATGGGTGTGTGGAATGCATTGCCAGCAGAGGTGGTGGAGTCAGAGTCATTAGGGACATTTAAGCGACTCTTAGACAGGCACATGGACAGCAGTAAATTGAAGGGGTGTAGGTTAGGCTGATCTTAGATTAGGATAAATGGTCGGCACAACATCGTGGGCTGAAGGGCCTGTACTGTGCTTTACTGTTCTATGTTCTATATCATGTTGGAATTGTATAAAACGCTGGTGAGGCCACAACTGGAGTATTGTGTACAGTTCTATAATGAAATTGAAATAGAAATACAATTTACAGTGCAGTAGGAGGCCATTCGGCCCATCGAGTCTGCACTGGCTCTTGGAAAGAGCACCCTACCCAAGCCCACACCCCCACCCTATCCCCATAACCCAGTACAGTAACCCCACCCAACACTAAGGGCAATTTTGGACACTAAGGGCAATTTATCATGGCCAATCCACCTAACCTGCACATCTTTGGACTGTGGGAGGAAACCGGAGTACCCGGAGGAAACTCACGCAGACACGGGGAGAACGTGCAGACTCCGCACAGACAGTGAGCCAGTGGGGAATTGAACCCGGGACCCTGGAGCTGTGAAGCAATTGCGCTAACCACTGTGCTACGGTGCTGCCTGGTCACCACATTACAGGAAGGAGGTTATTGCTCTGGAGCGAGTACAGAGGGGGGGGTTACAAGAATGTTGCCCGGGCTGGAAACGTGTCGTTACGAGGAGAGATTGGAGAGGTTGGGGTTATTTTCCCTGGAACAAAGAAGGCTGATGGGTGAATGAATTGAGGTGATCAAAATTATGAGGGGAAGACACAGAGTGGACAGGATCAAATTGTTTCCCTTGGTGGAGAATAATTTTTAAAATATATATATAAATTTAGAGTACCCAATTCATTTTTTTCCAATTAAGGAACAATTTAGCGTGGCCAATTCACCTACCCTGCACATCTTTGGGTTGTGGGGGTGAGACCCATGGAGACACGGGGAGAATGTGCAAACTCCACACAGACAGTGACCCAAAGCCGGCATCGAACCTGGGACCTCGGCTCCGCCCTTGGTGGAGAATTCTAGAACCAGGGGACAGATTTAAGATAAGAGGCAGAAGTGTAGAGGGGACATGGAGAAGAACTTTTTTACATAGAAGGTAGTGGGAATCTGGAATTCGCTGCCAGAGTTGGTGGTGGAGGCAGATACCCTAAACTCATTTAAAATGTACCTGTTCTGCACCTTAAGTGGTCTCAGCTATAGGGCTATGGACTGAAGTGTTGGCTAGTGTAGGCTTGAGAGATGAACAGACACTTCCAACACTGATGAAGGTTCAACTCAATTTTATTAACTAACTTCTAACTAACTAACACACGATGACTGTGGGTCTAAATGATGCCAACTTAAATTAGAGACCTAAGCCTTATCCGAACCAGTTGATTCTCTCAGCGAGTGGTTGATGCGACCATCAATTCACTCAGAGACACGAGTTGGAGTAAACTGTTGCTTTAATCGGCCGACAACTGAGCCTGCCTGCGACTATGTTGAACTGAGGGCGGACTCGTAGGATGGCAGCACTTATACTTCCTGCTGGGGGCGGAGCTGAGGATGGAGTCCCTGTACTTGCTCCTCATCTCCCCCTGTGGGCAGAGCCACGCAACGGCTCACAGATGGAGCCCACAGTAATGTACAGTGTGAATTATAGTGGTTACACATTCACCCCCTGTTAAAAAATCAAGTCCGGCGGGGTGACGGGTCTACGAGTTCAGTCGGTCCAGCGCCCGAATCGTGCGTTGGGACCGACGAAGCACTGGTGTTGCAGCTGTTTCGGGGATGGCTGTGGAAGGATGTTAGGTGCGAGTCCGAGGGTGGACTCCGGGGGTGGTTCTTCCTGAGCTTCGTTCCTGCGGACCGGTGTGTCGGGTGGAAGGGAGCGTGGGAAGCAAATAGGTGCGGGCCGCGGGGCGTGGGAGGTCGGGTGAGGTGTAGTGTGGGAGGTACATCGGTAGTAGTGGTAGTAGAGCCTGTGGGTGCCAGGTCCCGGAGGGAAACGGTGTCCTGTCGGCCATCGGGGTGGTCGACAAACGCGTAGTGGGGATTCGAGTGCAGGAGCTGGACCCTCTCTACCAGGGGGTCTGTCTTATGTGTCCGGACGTGCTTCCGAAGGAGGACAGGGCCCGGTATCCTCAACCAGGATGGAAGCGAGGCCCCTGTGTTAGTGCCTCTAGGGAAGACAAATAAGCGATCATGAGGAGTCTGGTTTGTGGCCGTACAAAGGAGGGACCTAATAGCATGGAGCGCATTGGGGAAGACCTCCTGCCAGTGGGAGGTTGGGAGATTCCTGGACCGGAGGGTCAGTAGGACGGTCTTCCAGACCGTCGCGTTCTCCCTCTCCACCTGCCCGTTCCCCCTGGGGTTATAGCTGGTAGTCCTGCTCGAGGCGATGCCCTTGTCGAGCAGGTACTGACGCAGTTCGTCGCTCATGAACGACGAACCCCTGTCGCTGTGTACGTCGCTGGGGAAACCGAACAGGGTGAAGACACTGTGCAGGGCTCTGATAACCGTGGGGGTGGTCATATCGGGGCACGGGATGGCAAAAGGGAAACGGGAGCACTCGTCTATAATATTGAGAAAGTAGGTGTTATGGTTGTTCGAAGGGAGGGGCCGTTTGAAATCAATACTCAGGCGTTCAAAGGGCCGGGATGCCTTTACCAGGTGGGCCTTGTCTGGTCTATAGAAGTGCGGTTTACACTCCGCGCAGATCGGGCAATTCCTGGTGACGGCTTTAACTTCCTCGGTGGAGAAGGGCAGGTTGCGGGCCTTGATGCAGTGGGCGAGCCGGGTGACCCCCGGATGGCAGAGGTCATTGTGGATCGGCTGTAGTTGGTCGTCTTGAGCGCTGGAGCATGTGCCGCGGGACAGGGCATCTGGGGGCTCGTTGAGCTTCCCCGGACGATATACTAGATCGTAATTATAGGTGGAGAGTTCAATCCTCCACCGCAAGATTTTGTCATTCTTGATTTTGCCCCGCTGCGAGTTGTCAAACATAATGGCAACCGATCTCTGGTCGGTGATGAAGGTAAACCTCCTACCTGCGAGGTGGTGCCTCCAGTGCCGTACGGCTTCCACAATGGCTTGGGCTTCCTTTTTGACTGAGGAGTGTCGAAGTTCCGAAGCGGAGAGGGTTCGGGAAAAGAACGCTACTGGCCTGCCTGCCTGGTTCAGAGTGGCAGCGAGAGCGACTTCTGAGGTGTCGCTCTCCACCTGGAATGGGACGGACTCATCTACCGCCTGCATGGCAGCTTTGGAGATGTCCTCCTTGATGCAGTTGAAGGCCTGGCGAGCCTCGGCTGACAGGGGAAATCGTGTGGTCTTAAATAGTGGGTGGGCTTTGTCCGCATACTGGGGGACCCACTGGGCGTAGTATGAAAAAAATCCGAGGCACCTCTTGAGGGCCTTGGGACATTGAGGGAGGGGGAGTTGTAAGAGGGGGCGCATACGGTCAGGGTTGGGTCCTAGGACCCCGTTTTCCACGACGTAACCGAGGATGGCTAGCCTGGTAGTGCGGAAAACGCATTTCTCCTTTTATCTGTGACATTGAGTTTTTGGGCGGTTTTGAGAAATCGGTGGAGGTTGGCGTCGTGGTCCTGCTGGTCATGGCCGCAGATGATGACGTTATCCAAGTATGGAAAAGTGGCCCGCAGCCCGTACTGGTCCACCATTCGGTCCATTGCTCGTTGGAACACCGAGACCCCATTCGTGACGCCAAAGGGAACCCGGACGAAATGGAAGAGGTGGCCATCTGCCTCGAACGCCGTGTAGTGGCGGTCCTCCGGGCGGATTGGGAGCTGGTGGTATGCAGACTTCAGATCCACCGTGGAGAATATGCGGTACTGGGCGATCTGATTTACCATGTCTGCAATCCGGGGGAGGGGGTACGCATCGAGGTGCGTGAACCGGTTAATGGTCTGGCTGTAATCAACCACCATCCGGAGCTTTTCCCCAGTTTTGACGACCACCACCTGAGCTCTCCAGGGGCTATTACTGGCCTCTATGACTCCTTCACGCAAAAGATGCCGGACTTCGGATCTAATAAACACCCTGTCCTGCAGACTATACCTCCTGCTGCGAGTGGCCCCTGGTTTGCAATTGGCGGTGAGATTAGCAAAGAGTGGAGGGGGGTTGATTTTCAGAGTTGCTAGACTACATATAGTGAGAGGGGGAAGGGGTCCGCCAAAGCTGAGTGTTAGGCTCCTGAGGTTGCACTGGAAATCCAGTCCTTGGAGGAGGGGGGGGGGGGGGGGGGGGGGGGGGGGGGGGTGCAGAGGTCTGGGAGCACGTACAATTGGAAATTGGTGTAGTCGGCGCCCTGTATTGTCAGAGTCGCAGTAGTGCGCCCCTGTATTTGGACTGAGTGCGACCCCGAGGCGAGGGAGATTGTTTGCTGTGTCGGGAATATCGGGAGCGAGCAGCGCCTTACCAGGTCTGGGTGAACAAAGCTCTCAGTGCTCCCGGAGTCGAACAGGCACGGTGTCTCGTATCCGTTGATCTGGAAGGACATCATGGAGCTCTTGAGGTGCTTTGGCTGCGACTGGTCCAGAGTGACTGCGCTGAGCTGCGGGTAGTCGGTGGCGTGGTCGGCGGTGCTGGAGCGGCCCCGTGATGACTGTCCGCGGAGGTCGTAATCTTTGAGTGGAATAGTGGGTGATGGCCAAGATGGCGACGAGGAAGATGGCGTCCAAGATGGCGGCCCCCATGGATCGCACATGGCCGGCCGTGTGGGGGAGGATTGCGAAGATGGCGGCCCCCGTGAGTCACACATGTTGTGCGGACAATACAGACACGCTGCCACATTGCGGGGTCTGCGGGCCTGGGAGTCGGAGGAGCGAGTGTTCGAGTTGGGGTTCGAGTTTTTAGATTTAGCCAGGCAGACCTTAGCAAAGTGCCATTTTCGCCCGCAGCTGCTGCAGGTCGCGTTGCGGGCCGGGCATTGCTGTCGGGGGTGTTAGGGCTGGCCGCAAAAGTGGCACGATAGTCCTCCGTGGTGGGCGGCTGGCTGCGTGGCGCAGGCCTGGGGCAGCCTTTGGTCGGGGGTCCACGATGGCTCACAGATGGAGCCCACAGGGACACAGTAATGTAAAGTGTGAATTATAGTGGTTACACATTCACCACAGTGGTGTGAGTCTGTGCTGGACTGGATGAGTTCTTGTTACACTGAGAGGCAGCGCCCAGAATGAGCGGGAACTGTGGTGCCCTCTGCCTTTATAGTGTGTGTATTCTAACTGGTGATTGGCTGCGGTGTTTGTACATGTTGTTTGGTCCCTGTGTGTGTCCATCAGTGTGTGTCTGCACCATGATATACTGGTGTATATCCATCAGTGTGTGTCTGCACCATGATATACTGGTGTATATCCATCAGTGTGTGTCTGCACCATGATATACTGGTGTATATCCATCAGTGTGTGTCTGCACCATGATATACTGGTGTATATCCATCAGTGTGTGTCTGCACCATGATATACTGGTGTATATCCATCAGTGTGTGTCTGCACCATGATATACTGGTGTATATCCATCAGTGTGTGTCTGCACAATGATATACTGGTGTATATTATGACATGGACTGAGTGCAGGAAGGTGGAATTAGAAAGGGTGTCCTTGGGCTGGCATAGACAAGCTGGGCTGAATGGTCTCTTTCTGTGCTGTAACTTTTCTATGATTCTATAATAACTGTGAGTCCTGGAACAAACATTTTGTGCTCTTCCAAAGGAAGAGGCCAGCGTTGTGTTATATATGGCAGCAATGAGGTTTATCATGGTTCTGGCCAGGAGATGGATGCCCACTCTGATCCTAGGAGTTAGTTTGATTCTTGCCATTGTGAGGCCGTTGGCCCAGACTCTGCTGATTATAATATAATTAAATAAACTCACCCCTAAATAAGGGCCCTGCTCCTCTTCAAATTCCTCTGATTCCGTCAGTGACATCCTATTGGCTGCGGCTCCTTGGATCAGCTCCTTCAGTAACTCACAGTCTCTTCACGCTCTCTCTCCCTGTGCTTGCTCACCTTCACTCTCTCTCTCTCTCCTCCTGTGCTTGCTCACCTTCACTCTCTCTCTCCCCCTGTGCTTGCTCACCTTCACTCTCTCTCTCTCTCTCCCTGTGCTTGCTCACCTTCACTCTCTCTCTCTCCCTGTGCTTGCTCACCTTCACTCTCTCTCTCTCTCCCTGTGCTTGCTCACCTTCACTCTCTCTCTCTCTCTCCCCTGTGCTTGCTCACCTTCACTCTCTCTCTCTCCCTGTGCTTGCTCACCTTCACTCTCTCTCTCTCTCTCCCTGTGCTTGCTCACCTACACTCTCTCTCTCTCTCTCTCCCTGTGCTTGCTCACCTTCTCTCTCTCTCTCTCTCTCCCTGTGCTTGCTCACCTACACTCTCTCTCTCTCTCTCTCCCTGTGCTTGCTCACCTTCACTCTCTCTCTCTCTCTCCCTGTGCTTGCTCACCTTCACTCTCTCTCCCCCTGTGCTTGCTCACCTTCACTCTCTCTCTCTCTCTCTCTCCCTGTGCTTGCTCACCTTCACTCTCTCTCTCTCTCTCCCTGTGCTTGCTCACCTTCACTCTTTCTCCCCCTGTGCTTGCTCACCCTTCACTCTCTCTCTCTCTCCCTGTGCTTGCTCACCTTCACTCTCTCTCTCTCTCCCCCTGTGCTTGCTCACCTTCACTCTCTCTCTCTCTCCCCCTGTGCTTGCTCACCTTCACTCTCTCTCTCTCTCCCCCTGTGGTTGCTCACCTTCACTCTCTCTCTCTCTCCCTGTGCTTGCTCACCTTCACTCTCTCTCTCTCTCCCTGTGCTTGCTCACCTTCACTC
>NC_052152.1:1515555-1572570 GCF_902713615.1 Scyliorhinus canicula | reverse complement strand
GTGGTGACCCTCAGGTTAAATCACCACCAGTCAGCTCTCCCCCCTCAAAGGGGAAAGCAGCCGATGGTCATCTGGGACTGTGGCGATTTTCATTTCACGAGTGTTTTATGTCCTTTATTATTCCTCATTTCGATCTATACTATATCCACTGACCGATCACATTTCCTTCTTTCCAATTGTAATTGTATCAATGACAATTTCACTGTCCTTTCTGAAGATCTTAGAGCCTGGAATATGTATCTGTGAATTTTGTGCAGTTTGTAACCAGTCGTGCTGCTGTACGTTTTCTTCTAACTCATTTGTTTTCTGTACGGAAAGCTACTTGCGGCTCTGCACAGTCCCTTGTCATTGACTGGGTACTTTGGGGATGTGCCACTATTAAAGGATTGGAGCCTGGGCCATGGTGGCAGCTTGGTTCCCTGCAGGGTGCTGAGAAAATCGGGCAACATTTCATGGTCAATTCTGTCTGGTGACAGCCCACTGTTTATTGGAGAGAATTTCACAATTTCTCGTGATACTGTTTTATCATAGAATTTACAGTGCAGAAGGAAGCCATTCGGCCCATCAAGTCTGCACCGGCTCTTGGAAAGAGCACCCTACCCAAGGTCAACACCTCCACCCTATCCCTATAACCCAGTAACCCCACCCAACACTAAGGGCAATTTTGGACACTAAGGGCAATTTATCATGGCCAATCCACCTAACCTGCACATCTTTGGACTGTGGGAGGAAACCGGAGCACCCGGAGGAAACCCACGCAGACACGGGGAGGATGTACAGACTCCGCACAGACAATGACCCAAGCCTGAATCGAACCTGGGACCCTGGAGCTGTGAAGCAATTGTGCTATCCACAATGCTACCGTGCTGTTTTGAGCCCCTTGACCACTGGGTTGCTGGTCAAGTTCCATTAGGGGCATAGGGCAGCACGGTAGTTTTGTGGTTAGCAAAGTTGCTTCACAGCGCCAGGGTCCCAGGTTCGATTCCCGGCTTGGGTCACTGTCTGTGCAGAGTCTGCACGTTCTCCCCGTGTCTGCGTGGGTTTCCTCCGGGTGCTCCGGTTTCCTCCCACAGTCCAAAGATGTGCGGGTTAGGTAGATTGGCCATGCTAAATTGCCCGTAGTGTCCAAAAAGGTTAATTGGGGTTACTGGGTTAAGAGGATGGGGTGGAAGAGGTGTGTGCTTGAGTGGGGTGCTCATTCCAAGGGCCAGTGCAGACCCGATGGGCCGAATGGCCTCCTTCTGCACTGTAATTCTATGAAATCTATTAACATTATGATGCCTTGCCCACTAGGTATGTGCTCAGTTCCACAGTTCTTAAAGTAACTAAGTTTTCAGAGATAGAACCGATCTTTGAAATTGCTGAAGTCAGAAATAGAACCATAAAGCGCTGGGCATTCAAAGCAGGGTTGGCAGTGGAAGAGATGAGCTCTGGGAACTGTTTCTCACAATGGGTCCCGCAGAATCGGGAGTGGATCTGCTTGATGCTTCCAGCACTGCCTGTTCTTTCAATTGTAATTCATGTGCTTTTGTCCTAGTTTTATTTAATTTGTAACATTGTCTTTCTTTCAATTTAATTTTTAATAAAACAACACAGGACCCAGAACAGGAATGTTTTTTGAAGGACAGTGATGATCGGAACCAGGCCAAATCCAGTGGTTTACTGAGCAGTCATGTTGTTGTGATCAGCACGGAGAGAAGAAATGCACCAGCAGCAATCAGCTTCTTCGCAGCCCTGAGAATTCCTGTAAGTATCCGTTTAGAATCGGGGTCATTCAGTGGGGTGGGCTTTAACTGCCTGGAAAGCATTGCGCCCCCTCTCCTCCATTCTGGCATGATGATACTGGCTCACTGTTAGAGATATAAAGAGTTGTAACTCTTTACAAAGATACTATCAGGAAATTCAAACTCCTTTCCAGATCCTGATCCTTCTGGAAAGAACAATGAATTGACTTCACAGAACCATCAGAGAAGTTCAAAGGCTCAGTAATTATCAATGGGGGCATGTGTTAATTGTAATTTGACAGCCCCACTTCCAACATTAGAATAATTCTAATACAAGCATCTAAAATAGTGTTTATACTTGTAAAATGTCACCTTTCCTGCAGGGTCAGAGGAACAGATGGAGCCTTTCAGCCCCTCACACCTGTTCCACTGCCACTCCATAGAATCCCGACAGTACAGAAGGAGGCCATTCGGCCCATTGAGTCTGCACTGACCCTCTGAAAGAGCACCCTACCTAGGCCCAATCCCCCACCCTGTCCCTGTAACCCCAATCTAACCTTTTGGACATGAAGGGGCAAGTTATCATGGCCAATCCTCCTAACCTGTACATCTTTGGACAGTGGGAGGAAACGCACACAGACACGGGGAGAACATGCAAACTCCACACACAGTCACCCAAGGCCAGAATTGAACCGGGGTTCCCAGTGCTGTGAGGCAGCAGTGCTAACCACTTTTCAACCATGTGAGGTCATAACTGCTCTATATCCAAACTCCACACTTCTCGCCCCATTTCCCTGAATACCATTGGATAACAAAGATCTGTTCATCTCAGTTTTAGCATTTACAGTTGATCTCACATCAGTTTCTGTTTGCAGAAGAGGATGACAAACTTTACCCCATTTGTGCTGATAAATATTTCCTCATTTCACTTTGCAGGGGTCAGATTCCAATTTTTTTACTAATCTCGAGTCCTTGGCTCAGCTGAAATAATTTCTGTGTCTTACCTAACTTGTTCCCTTTAAAATCTTAAAACGTTGAATGAAATCACTCCTTAATCTTTTCAATTTCAGGGAGTGCAACCCTAATTTGTGCAATCCTTTCTCGTAATTTAACCTGTGGAGTCCAGGTTTCATTCTGGTAAATCTACACTGCACTCCCTTCCCAGTCAATATGTCCTTCCTGAGGTAAAAACAAAATGCTGGAAAAACACAGCAGCCCTGGCATCGTCTCGGGAGAGAGAAACAGAGTTAATGTTTCAGGTCCGAATATGGCTCCTCTTCAGAAATATTGGACCTGAAGCATTAACTCTGTTTCTCTCTGCTCTCTGTAGTATTTTGCTTTAATCCTTCCAGGGTGTGTGCCTCGAGCTGCTCTGGGTGTGGTTTAACCAAGGCTTTGCGGAGCTGAAATGTGACAGCAGCCATTGTATTCTAATCCTCTAACTATCAGGCCATCGTTCCTTTAGTCTTTTAGATTGCTTTCTATACCTGTTTGTGATATTTTAATAATTTATCTAGCTGGACCCTCAGTCGTTTTAAACTCCTGATGTTTCTAACTTTTCACCATTTTGGAAGTGCCCTATTCTCTCCCTTTTCGATTCAATTTGGTTAACCTACAGTCAAATTAAAATCCATTTTGCCACAGTTTAGAACATTTAATCTGTTAAAATCTCTAACTTTATGCTTCCACCTTCACCTTTTGGACATGAAGGGGCAATTTATCATGGCCAATCCTAACCTGCACATCTTTGGACTGTGCGAGGAAACCCACACAGACATGCCACCTATCATTGTGTCAGGGAAGGTGTGTCTTGCATTCTATTATCTGAGTTGTTACGCGATACAGTGAATAGTTGAGGTCCCGACACACACCTTTGAGGAACACACTACCAATTAGAGAACCTGTCCATTATTTCTACAAATATATAAAACAAAAAAGAGTGGCTAAGGTAAATATTGGTCCTTTAGAGGATGAGAAGGGAGATTTAATAATGGGAGATGAGGAAATGGCTGAGGAACTGAACAGGTTTTTTGGGTCGGTCTTCACAGTGGAAGACACAAATAACATGCCAGTGACTGATAGAAATGAGGCTATGACAGGTGAGGACCTTGAGAGGATTGTTATCACCAAGGAGGTAGTGATGGGCAAGCTAATGGGGCTAAAGGTAGACAAGTCTCCTGGCCCTGATGGAATGCATACCAGAGTACTAAAAGAGATGGCTAGGGAAATTGCAAATGCACTGATAATTTACCAAAATTCACCAGACTCTGAGGTGGTCCTGGCGGATTGGAAATTAGCAAACGTGACACCACTGTTTAAAAAAGGAGGTAGGGAGAAAGCGGGTAATTATAGGCCAGTGAGCTTAACTTCGGTAGTAGGGAAGATGCTGGAATCTATCATCAAGGAAGAAATAGCGATGCTTCTGGATGGAAATTGTCCCATTGGACAGACGCAGCATGGGTTCATAAAGGGCAGGTCGTGCCTAACTAATTTAGTGGAATTTTGTTGAGGACATTACCAGTGCAGTAGATAACAGGGAGCCATTGGATGTGGTATATCTGGATTTCCAGAAAGCCTTTGACAAGGTGCCACACAAAAGGTTGCTGCATAAGATAAAGATGTATGGCATTAAGGGTAAAGTAGTAGCATGGATAGAGGATTGGTTAATTAATAGAAAGCAAAGAGTGGGGATTAATGGGTGTTTCTCTGGTTGGAAATCGGTAGCTAGTGGTGTCCCTCAGGGATCCGTGTTGGGCCCACAATTGTTCACAATTTACATAGATGATTTGGAGTTGGGGACCAAGGGCAATGTGTCCAAGTTTGCAGATGACACTAAGATGAGTGGTAAAGCAAAAAGTGCAGAGGATACCGGAAGTCTGCAGAAGGATTTGGTTAGGTTAAGTGAATGGGCTAGGGTCTGGCAGATGGAACACAGTGTTGACAAATGTGAGGTTATCCATTTTGGTAGGAATAACAGCAAAAGGGATTATTATTTAAATAATAAAATATTAAAACCTGCTGCTGTGCAGAGAGACCTGGGTGTGCTAGTGCATGAGTCACAAAAAATTGGTTTACAGGTGGTTAAGAAGGCGAATGGAGTTTTGTCTTTCATTGCTAGAGGGATGGAGTTTAAGACTAGAGAGGTTATTCTGCAACTGTATAAGGTGTTAGTGAGGCCACACCTGGAGTATTGTGTTCAGTTTTGGTCTCCTTACTTGAGAAAGGACGTACTGGCGCTGGAGGATGTGCAGAGGAGATTCACTAGGTTAATCCCAGAGCTGAAGGGGTTGGATTATGAGGAGAGGTTGAGTAGACTGGGACTGTACTCGTTGGAATTTAGAAGGATGTGGGGGAGATCTTATAGAAACATATAAAATTATGAAGGGAATAGATAGGATAGATGCGGGCAGGTTGTTTCCACTGGTGGGTGAAAGCAGAACTAGGGGGCATAACCTCAAAATAAGGGGAAGTAGATTTAGGACTGAGTTTAGGAGGAACTTCTTCACCCAAAGGGTTGTGAATCTATGGAATTCCTTGCCCAGTGAAGCAGTGGAGGCTCCTTCATTAAATGTTTTTAAGATAAAGATAGATAGTTTTTTGAAGAATAAAGGGATTAAGGGTTATGGTGTTCGGGCCGGAAAGTGGAGCTGAGTCCACAAAAGATCAGCCATGATCTCATTGAATGGCGGAGCAGGCTCGAGGGGCCAGATGGCCTACTCCTGCTCCTAGTTCTTATGTTCTTATATTCTGCCACTCTATATCCTGCCAGTCAGACAATTTCCCACCCAGGACCATAACTTCCATGAGCTTCAAGTTTAGCTCTGTTTCTGATGAGGGGCTTTATCAAATGCCTTCTGGAGGTCCACGCAACAAAATAGACGTTCTCCCCTCCACTATAGTTTGCACTGAGTGCTGAATGTGGGTGCATTTGAGTGCTGTAGTGAGAGTTTGGTGTCTGAGGGATTTTAAGGGTTCATTTTTATCTAAAGTTTAGTCTTCCTTTTGTTTAGTTAATTAACTTAAAAGTTGCTGTTTGGTTTAGAAGAAGGTGAATTTTCAATCAGCTTTAAACAGAAGCCCTACTTTAAGCTACTTGCAGCTGGAGCTTGTTAATTATTTCATTGGATTAGGCCAGTTTTCAGAGGCTAGAGTCACGGTATAAAGGTGAGCCAGATTACAGTGCAGACTTTGTTTGCACTGAGTGCTGAATTTGGGTGCATTTGAGTGCTATAGTGAGAGTTTGGTGACTCAGGGAGTGCTGAATTTGGATGCATTTGAGTGCTATAGTGAGAGTTTGGTGACTCAGGGAGTGCTGAATTTGGGTGTATTTGAGTGCTATAGTGAGAGTTTGGTGACTGAGGGAGTTAGGTGAGGAGGGAGTAAGGTGCTCCTTTCATTTCATTTCCTACATTTCCTCAAAGAGCGTGAAGGGAGGCGGGAGTTTAAGAGAGGACAGCTGACTCGGAGCAGATTCGGAGGGCGGAGTTCCAGTTGGTCCACAGGGCAGCTATATTCTGTAAGGTAAGAGGGGACGGAGGCTAGGGCAGTTGCATGCTCCTGTAGGATGTGGGTGGTGAGGGATACCACCGGTGTCCCCGCTGACTATACCAGCGGGAGATTGTGTATTGAGTCAGAAGAGATAGGAGAGGTTTTCAACGAGTACTTTTCTTCAGTATTTACGAATGAGAGGGGCCATATTGTTGGAGAGGACAGTGTGAAACAGACTGGTAAGCTCGAGGAGATACTTGTTAGGAAGGAAGATGTGTTAGGCATTTTGAAAAACTTGAGGATAGACAAGTTCCCCGGGCCTGACGGAATATATCCAAGGATTCTATGGGAAGCAAGAGATGAAATTGCAGAGCCGTTGGCAATGATCTTTTCGTCCTCACTGTCACCAGGGGTGGTACCAGGGGATTGGAGAGTGGCGAATGTCGTGCCCCTGATCACAAAAGGGAATAGGGATAACCCTGAGAATTACAGGCCAGTTAGTCTTACTTCGGTGGTAGGCAAAGTAATGGAAAGGGTACTGAGGGATAGGATTTCTGAGCATCTGGAAAGGAACTGCTTGATTAGGGATAGTCAGCACGGATTTGTGAGGGGTAGGTCTTGCCTTACAAGTCTTATTGACTTCTTTGAGGAGGTGACCAAGCACGTGGATGAAGGTAAAGCAGTGGATGTGGTGTACATGGATTTAAGTAAGGCATTTGATAAGGTTCCCCATGGTAGGCTTATGCAGAAAGTAAGGAGGCATGGGATAGTGGGAAATTTGGCCAGTTGGATAACGAACTGACTAACCGATAGAAGTCAGAGAGTGGTGGTGGATGGCAAATATTCAGCCTGGAGGCCAGTTACCAGTGGCGTACCGCAGGGATCAGTTCTGGGTCCTCTGCTGTTTGTGATTTTCATTAATGACTTGGATGAGGGAGTTGAAGGGTGGGTCAGTAAATTTGCAGACGATATGAAGATTGGTGGAGTTGTGGATAGTGAGGAGGGCTGTTGTCGGCTGCAAAGAGACATAGATAGGATGCAGAGCTGGGCTGAGAAGTGGCAGATGGAGTTTAACCCTGAAAAGTGTGAGGTTGTCCATTTTGGAAGGACAAATATGAATGCGGAATACAGGGTTAACGGTATGGTTCTTGGCAATGTGGAGGAGCAGAGAGATCTTGGGGTCTATGTTCATAGATCTTTGAAAGTTGCCACTCAAGTGGATAGAGCTGTGAAGAAGGCCTATGGTGTGCTAGCGTTCATTAGCAGAGGGATTGAATTTAAGAGCCGTGAGGTGATGATGCAGCTGTACAATACCTTGGTCAGGCCACATTTGGAGTACTGTGTGCAGTTCTGGTCACCTCATTTTAGGAAGGATGTGGAAGCTTTGGAAAAGGTGCAAAGGAGATTTACCAGGATGTTGCCTGGAATGGAGAGTAGGTCTTACGAGGAAAGGTTGAGGGTGCTAGGCCTTTTCTCATTAGAACGAAGGATGAGGGGCGACTTGATAGAGGATTATAAGATGATCAGGGGAATAGATAGAGTAGACAGTCAGAGACTTTTTCCCCGGGTGGAACAAACCATTACAAGGGGACATAAATCTAAGGTGAATGGTGGAAGATATAGGGGGGATGTCAGAGGTAGGTTCTTTACCCAGAGAGTAGTGGGAGCATGGAATGCACTACCTGTGGAAGAAGTTGAGTCGGAAACATTAGGGACCTTCAAGCGGCTATTGGATAGGTACATGGATTACAGTAGAATGATGGGGTGTAGATTCATTTGTTCTTAATCTTGGACAAAAGTTCGGCACGGCATCGTGGGCCGAAGGGCCTGTTCTGTGCTGTATTTTTCTATCTTCTAAGTGCACCCAACTCCAGCTTCTCAGAGACCACGTTAGGGGACTGGAGCTGGATGAACTTCGGATCATCCGGGAGGCAGAGGGGGTAACAGAGAAGAGTTACAGGGAGGTAGCCACACCCAAGGTACAGGACAAGAGTAGCTGGGTTACAGTGAGGGGAAAGAAAACAAACGGGAAGACAGTGCAGGGATCCATCGTGGCCGTTCACCTTCAAAACAAGTATACCGTTCTGGATGCTGTTGGGGGGGTGGCCTACCGGGGGAAGGCCCTAGCAGCCAGGTCTCTGGCACTGAGTCTGGCTCTGTGGCTCAGAGGGGAAGGGGGGAGAATATAAAAGCAATAGCGATAGGCAACTCAATGGTTAGGGGAATAGATAGGAGATTCTGTGGTCGCAAGCGAGACTCCCGGAAGGTATGTTGCCTCCCGGGTGCCAGGGCCAGGGATGTCTCGGATCGAGTCTACAGGATTCTTAAGGGGGAGGGGGAGCAACCAGAAGTCGTGGTGCACATTGGTACCTACGACATGGCTCAGAAAAGGGATGAGGATCTAAAAGTGATTTTAGGGAGTTAGTTGGAAGCTCAGGAGCAGGACAAGCAGAGTAGTGATCTCAGGATTGCTACCGGTGCCACGTGCAAGTGAGGCAAGGAACAGAGAGCGAGTGCAGCTGAACATGTGGCGACAGGGCTGGTGTAGGAGGGAAGGCTTCAGATATGTAGATCATTGGGATATCTTCCGGGGAAGGTGGGACCTGTACATAAAGGACGGATTGCACCTAAACTGGAGGGGCACCAATATCCTGGGTGGGTGTTTTGCTAGAGCTCTTCGGGAGGGTTTAAACTAGTTTGGCAGGGGGATGGGAACCAGAGCTATGGATCAGAGGATAGGGTAGCTGTTGAACGGGCTGAAATAGTACGCAGCAAGTCTGTGAGGAAGGATAGACAGTTGATACGGCAAAGTTACACTCAGTGGAATGGGTTAAAGTGTGTCTGTTTCAATGCAAGGAGTGTCAGGAATAAGGGAGGTGAACTTAGAGCATGGATCAGTACTTGGAACTACGATGTTGTGACCATTACTGAGACATGGATTTCACAGGGACAGGAATGGCTGTTAGATGTTCCGGGGTTCAGATGTTTTAAGAAGAATAGGGAGGGGGGTAAAAGAGGAGGGGGAGTGGCACTGTTAATTAGGGACAGCACCACAGCTGCAGAAAAGGAGGTAGTCGCGGAGGGTTTGTCCACTGAGTCAGTATGGGTGGGAGTCAGAAACAAGAAAGGAGCAGTCACTTTATTGGGAGTTTTCTATAGACCCCCAATAGCAGCAGAGAGATCGAGGAACAGATTGGGCGGCAGATCATGGAAGCAACAGAGTTGTTGTCATGGGTGACTTCAACTTCCCTAAAATTGACTGGAACCTCCTTAGTGCAAATGGTTTGGATGGAGCAGATTTTGTCAGGTGTGTACAGGAAGGATTCCTGACTCAATATGTGGATAGGCCGACTAGGGGGGAGGTCATATTGGACTCGGTGCTCGGCAACGAACCAGGCCAGGTGTCAGATGTCTCGGTGGGAGAGCATTTCGGTGACAGTGACCATAACTCGTTGACCTTTACCATAGTCATGGAGAGGGATAGGAACAGACAGTATGGGAAGGTATTTAATTGGGGAAGGGAAATTATACTGCTATTAGACAGGAGCTGAGGAGCATAAGGTGGGAACAATTGTTCTTGGAGAAATGCACAACAGTAATGTGGGGATTGTTCAAGGAGCACTTGCTGCGAGTGCTGGATAGTTTTGTCCCACTGAGACGAGGAAGGAATGGTAAGGTGAAGGACCCTTGGATGACAAGAGAAGTGGAGCTTCTAGTCAAGAGGAAGAAGGAAGCTTACGTAAGGTTGAGGAAGCAAGGATCTGACTTGGCTCTAGAGGGTTAAAAGGTAGCCAGGAAGGAACTCAAAAATGGACTGAGGAGAGCTAGAAGGGAGCATGAAAAAGTCCTGGCAGGAAGGATTAGGGAAAACCCCAAGGCGTTCTACACATATGAAAAATTAGAGAATGATCAGAGTGAGAGTAGGGCCGATCAGGGATAGTGGAGGGAACTTGTGCCTAGAGTCTGAGGAGATGGGGGAGGCCTAAATGAATATTTTGCTTCAGTATTCACTAGAGAGAGGGACCTTGTTGCTCATGAGAACAGTGTGAACCAGGTTAATAGATTCGAACAGGTTTATATTAAGAAGGAGGATGTGCTGGAAATTTTGGAAAGCATCAGGATAGGTAAGTCCCCTGGGCCTGATGGGATATACCCAAGGTTACTACAGGACGTGAGGGAGGAGATTGCTGCGCCGTTGGCGATGATCTTTGCGTCCTCACTCTCCACTGGAGTAGTACTGGATGATTGGAGGGAGGTAAATGTTGTTCCCCTGTTCAAGAAAGGGAACAGTGAAATCTCTGGGAATTACAGACCCATTAGTCTGACGTCTGTGGTGAGCAAAATATTGGAAAGGATTCTGATAGATAGGATTTATGATTATTTAGAAAAACATAGTTTGATTAAAGATAGCCAGCATGGTTTTGTGAGGGGCAGATCATGCCTCACAAGCCTCTTTGAATTCTTTGTGGATGTGACGAGACACTTTGATGAAGGTCGGGCTGTGGATGTGGTGTATATGGATTTCAGTAAGGCATTTGATAAGGTTCCCCATGGTAGGCTCATTCAGAAATTCAGGGAGCATGGGATACAGGGAAATTTGGCTGTCTGGATACAGAATTGGCTGGCCGAAAGAAGACAGCAAGTGGTAGTGGATGGAAAGTATTCCGCCTGGAGGTTGGTGACCAGTGGTGTCCCGCAAGATCTTCTGGGACCTCTGTTCTTTGTGGATTTTATAAATGACTTGGATGAGGAAGTGGAAAGGTGGGTTAGTACGTTTGTCGATGACACCAAGATTGGTGGATTGCAGATAGTGTTGAGGGTTGTTGCAGGTTACAACAGGACATTGACAGAATGCAGAACTGGGCTGAAAAGTGGCGAGATGGAGTTCAGCCTTGATAAATGTGAAGTGATTTGTTTTGGAAGGTGGAATTTGAATGCTGAATACAGGGTAAAAGGCAGGATTCTTGGAAGTGTGGAGGAACAGAGGGTCCACGTACATAGATCCCTCAAAGTTGCCACCCAGGTTGATAAGGTTGTTAAGAAGGAGTATGGTGTATTGGCTTTCATTAACAGGGATTGAGTTTAAGAGCCGCAAGGTTTTGCTGCAGCTTTATAAAACCCTGGTTAGACCACACTTGGAATATTGTGTCCAGTTCTGGCCGCCTCATTATAGGAAGGATGTGGATGCTTTGGAGAGGGTGCAGAGGAGATTTACCAGGATGCTGCCTGGACTGGAGGGCATGTATTGTGAAGAAAGGTTGAGGGAGCTAGGGCTTTTCTCACTGGAACGAAGAAGGCAGAGAGGTGACTTGATAGAGGTGTACAAGGTGATGAGAGGCATGGAGAGAGTGGATAGCCAGAGACTTTTCCCCAGGGTGGAAATGGCTGTCACTAGAGGAATAATTTTAAGGTGATTGGAGGAATTGTAGGGGAGATGTCAGAGGTAGGTTCTTTACACAGAGAGTGGTGGGTGTGTGGAATGCACTGCCAGCAGAGGTGGTGGAGTCAGAGTCATTAGGGACATTTAAGCGACTTTTAGATAGGCACATGGACAGCAGTAAATTGAAGGGGTGTAGGTTAGGCTGATCTTAGATTAGGATAAATGGTCAGCACAACATCGTGGGCTGAAGGGTCTGTACTGTGCTTTACTGTTCTATGTTCTATAGTCACCTCTTCAAAAATTCTGCTTTGTCAGGCATGATTTCCTCTTTTGGGATTAACTTTAGTTGGGTTGTAGTTCCACAGGGATTTCAGGCACATCTTTTTGATAATTAATTTAGGAGCAGAGGCCAGCATTTATTGCCCATCCCTAATTGCCCTTCCTAAAGTGGTGGTGAGCTGCCTTCTTGAACCGCTGCAGTCCATGTGGTGTAGGTACACCCACAGTGCTGTTAGGGAGGGAGTTTCATGATTTTGACCCAATGACAGTGAAGGAACGGTGATATATTTCGAATTCAGGATGGTGAGTGACTTGGAGGGGAACCTCCAGGTGGTGGGGTTCCCAGGTATTTGCTGCTCTTGTTCCTCTAGATAGTAGTGGACGTGGGTTTGGAAGGTGCTGTCTCCGGAACCTTGGCGAGTTGCTGCAGTGCATCTTGTAGATGGTACACACGGCTGTCACTGTGCGTCACTGGTGGAGCCAGTAGATGTCTAAGATAGTGGATGGGATGCCAATCAAGCGGCTGCTTTGTCCTGGATGGTGTTGAGCTTCTTGAGTGTTGTTGGAGCTGCACTCATCCAGGCAAGTGGAGAGCGTTCCATCACACTCCTGACTTGTTCTTCACCTATTTACTTGTAAATTGTTACTTTTTTAAAAATGTTTCCAATCAAGGGGAAATTTTGGCCAGTCCACCTATCCTACACATTTTTGGGTTGTGGGGTGAGACCCACGCAGACACGGGGAGAATGTGCAAACTCTGCAAGGGCATTGACCTGGGGCTGGGACCTAACCTGGGTCCTTGGTGCTGTGAGGCAGCAGTGCTAACTACTGTGCCACCCCTGTAAATTGTTCCTTTTTAAAGGTTGATTCAATTCCATTGAAACTTTCAAATGAATCAGCTTCTACCAGCCTTTCAGGCAGTGCTGACTGTGGAGACACAAAAGGCTGCTCATTTCCCTCCTTGTCTCAGACCTGCTGTCATCGTTCAGTCTGTTCCTGTATTTGTGTCAATAATCACTTGTCTGGTTTTGTTTTGCAGGGTGTGGTGGAATTCTCCTTGTGTCTGCTCTTTGCCAAACTGGTCAGTTACACATTCCTTTTCTGGCTCCCAATGTATCTTGCCAACAAAGGTAAGTAGCAATGTCCGAAACCACTGCTGTGCTTGCAGTGGCTTGGATTGTGTGGGAATTATTCCAAATTGCACTGATGGGTGTTTGATGCTGATTAAAAGTACAGCTCTTCCTTTAACAAAGGATATAACATTTGGAAGTGACAGCACCTTCCCTGATGCAACATTAAGGGTGTATGACAGTGTTCCGCAAATTTAAAACTATAAGGTTTGGCAGTGTGCCACGTGTCACAGTCCTTCCTTTTAATTTCCCTTTGTTCCCATTTCTTTTGTTTTATTTTATTATTTTTGGTCCGTCGATTGATAATGAGAATGTGCCTTTAAGCAGTGGACCTAAGCGGAGGCAGCCTGCTAGCCAGGACAGTGTGTTCCGGGATACAAAGAGTCTATGATTGTTATGGGCCAGGGTTTAAAAACTCATGCATTATGAAGTCCACCTGATCTACAACCTTTCTGTTGAATTTGGCTAGGATGAGCACAAGAGCCTTCCCCTCAGCTGTGATTCAACAGTCTTCCAGACACTTTAATCAAAACAAGTTTTATTCTAAGAACTTGGTTAACATTTATATAAATACATAGCAATAATTTTTTATCAATTACAAACATAATGACCCCACACAGCTACAGTACTCTATGTGTAACCCTTAATGAATTCCCCCTTAGTTGTTCCAATTCAAAAACAAAATCCTATAAACGTAAAACCCTTTTCCAGGGTGTGGCCCAGCACTCTGCATTCTCACTTGAATAAGACTGGCTTTCCCTGAGATTCTGACCCAGTCTCATCAGAAGGTTTAAACCCTTCCGGAAAGCAAATTATATCCAAAGCAACCACCAAGGTGATTTTTACTGGAACCGATATTTAAAATGAAGCTAGAGAGAGACAGGCCAAAACACTTCTCTTGTCTGAGTCCACAGCAGTCAAATGTGAAAGCGAAACCAAGAACCTCACACAGCCACAGCCCAGCTCCACCCACACAACGACATCACCGAAGCCATGTGATGAGACAAAAACCTTTCTTAAAGGGACACTCGCATGACAGCTATGATGTTGTCGCTCTCACAGAAATGGGGTTAAAGGAAGGCCAGGATTAGCAGCTGAGCGTTGGAGGATAGAGATGCTTCAGGAGAGATAGAGGGGAATTTAAAAGGGGTGGGGGAGCAGCATTACTGGTTAAGGAGAATATTATACGCGTACTGCAGGAGGACACCTCGGAGGGCTCATACAATGAGGCAATCTGGGTAGAGCTCAGGAACAAGAAGGGGGTAATCGCAATGTTGGCGTTTATTACAGGCCACCCAACTGCCAACGAGAGATAGAGGAGCAAATAGGTAGAGAGATTTTCGAAAGGTGCAAATGTAACAGGGTTGTTGTGGTAGGGGATTTTAATTTCACCGATATTGACTGGGACTCACTTAGTGCTGGGGGCTTTGATGGGGCAGAGTTTGTAAGGTATATCCCGGAAGGCTTCTTGACACAATATGTAGATAGTCTGACTAGGGAAGGGGCAGTACTGGACCTGGTATTGGAGAATGTTTTGGGAGTAGTGACCACAATTCCGTAGGTTTCAGGGTACGTTTGGATTGGGATGACGGGAACCCTCGGGTTACGGTGCTAAACTGGGGAAAGGAAAATTCCGATAACATTAGGTAGGAATTGAAGAATTTGGATTGGGTGCGGCTGTTGGAAGGTAAATCAACATCGGACATGTGGGAGTCTTTCAAGCGACAGTTGATTAGGATTCAGGAAAGTCACATTCCTGAGAGAATGAAGGATAAGTATGGGAAGTTCAGGGAGTCTTGGATAACGAGGGATATTGTGAACCTCATCAAAACAAAAAAGAAGGCTTTTGTACGGTCGCCAAGGGTGAGGACAGTCGAAACCCTTGAGGAGTACAAAGAAAATAGGAAGGAACTAAAGCGGGAAATTAGGAGGGCTAGGTAGGGTTATGGGAGAGGTGTTTTCAGAACCCCAAAATGTATCATGAAGTTCAACCAACCCCCACCTTTAATGGATTGTTGCTTTTGAAGCACACGGCTTGTTCCCCAGGTGTAGTATTACAATTATGGACACGTGGTTTTTAAAACAAAACAAAACAATGTTTATTCCATGAACTCAAATTAACCTTTTAAATAAACATTGGATCTCTTAACACCCCTTACTTCAAAGATAACCCCAAAAATAATACAACACTACCCAATCCTGCAAACTGTTCCTTTACACATCCAAAAGACTTAACAAATCCTTCAAACAGAAGCACATTAGATTTATATTCAAAACTGAGACCTTTTTACAATTCCGATTTCACCAAAGGATTAAGAGATAGTCCTTCATGGCAGAGATCACCAGCAATGCAGTTCACAGCCACACCCAAGCTTTCTTCAAACTGAAACTAAAACTCCCAAAAAGCAGAAGTGAGCTCACTTCAGTAATATGATCAGCTTCATTTCTTAAAGGTACATTTCTTAAACATACAATTCTTAAAGGCACTCTCACATGACAGAGGGAGCATGAAAAGTCATTGGCAAGTAGCACTAAGGTGAATCCCAAAGCTTTTTATTCATATGTAAAAAGCAAGAGGGTGGCCAAGGAAAGGATTGGACCACTTAAGTGGGGGGGGGGGGGGGGGGGGGAATCTATGTGTCGAGCCAGAGGAAATGGATGAGATACTAAATGAGTACATTTCATCAAGGTTCACCAAAGAAACCTAAATTGTAGTCCCAGTGTACAGGATGTTGAGAGTAGTGAGGTCAGGGATAGGGTTAAAAGTTCGAAAGAGGGCACCGGCAAGCAGGACGCTGGTTTGAAGTGTGTCTACTTCAACGCCAGGAGCATCCGGAATAAGGTGGGTGAGCTTGCAGCATGGGTTGGTACCTGGGATCTCGATGTTGTGGCGATTTCGGAGACATGGGTAGAGCAGGGACAGGAATGGTTGTTGCAGGTTCCAGGATTTAGATGTTTCTGTAAGAACAGAGAAGATGGTAAAAGAGGGGGGGGGGGTGGCATTGTTAATCAAGGAAAGTATTACGGCGGTAGAAAGGACGCTTGAGGACTCGTCTACTGAGGTAGTATGGGCCGAGGTTAGGAACAGTAGAGGAGAGGTCACCCTGTTGGGAGTTGTCTATAGACCTCCGAATAGTTCCAGAGATGTAGAGGAAAGGATTGCAAAGATGATTCTCGACAGGAGCGAGAGTAACAGGGTAGTTGTTATGGGGGACTTTAACTTTCCAAATATTGACTGGAAATACTATAGTTCGAGTACTATAGATGGGTCAGTTTTTGTGCAGTGTGTGTAGGAGGGTTTTCTGACACAGTATGTAGACAGGCCAACAAGGGGCGAGGCCACATTGGATTTGGTACTAGGTAATGAACCCGGCCAGGTGTTAGATTTAGATGTAGGTGAGCACTTTGGTGATAGTGATCACAACTCGGTTATGTTTACTTTAGCAATGGGCAGGGATAGGTATATACCGCAAGGCAAGAATTATAGCTGGGGGAAAGGCAATTATGATGCTATTCGGCAAGATTTAGGATGTATAGGATGGGGAAGGAAACTGCAGGGGATGGGTACAATCGAAATGTGGAGCTTTTTCAAGGAACAGCTACTGCGTGTCCTTGATAAGTATGTACCTGTCAGGCAGGGAGGAAGTTGTCGAGCAAGGGAACCGTGGTTTACTAAGGAAGTTGAAGCACTTGTCAAGAGGAAGAAGAAGGCTTATGTTAGGATGAGACATGAAGGCTCAGTTAGGGCACTTGAGAGTTACAAGTTAGCCAGGAAGGACCTAAAGGGAGAGTTAAGAAGAGCGAGGAGAGGACACGAAAAGTCGTTGGCGGATAGGATCAAGGAAAACCCTAAGGCTTTCTATAGGTATATCAGGAACAAAAGAATGACTCGAGTAAGATTAGGGCCAATCAAGGATAGTAGTGGAAAGTTGTGTGTGGAATCAGAGGAGATAGGGGAAGCGTTAAATGGATATTTTTCATCAGTGTTTACACTGGAGAAAGACAATGTTGTCGAGGAGAACACTCGGGTTCAGTTGACCAGGCTAGATGGAATTGAGGTTCAAAAGGAGGAGGTGTTAGCAATTTTGGAAAATGTCAAAATAGATAAGTCCCCTGGGCCAGATGGGATTTATCCTAGGATTCTCTGGGAAGCCAGGGAGGAGATGCAGAGCCTTTGTCCTTGATCTTTATGTCGTCTTTGTCGACAGGAATAGTGCCGGAAGACTGGAGGATAGCAAATGTTGTCCCCTTGTTCAAGAAGGGGAGTAGAGACAACCCTGGTAATTATAGACCTGTGAGCCTTACTTCGGTTGTGGGTAAAATGTTGGAAAAGGTTATAAGAGATAGGGTTTATAATCATCTTGAAAAGAACAAGTTGATTAGCGATAGTCAACACGGTTTTGTGAAGGGTAGGTCATGCCTCACAAACCTTATTGAGTTTTTTGAGAAGGTGACCAAACAGGTGGATCAGGGTAAAGCTGTTGATGTGGTGTATATGGATTTTAGTAAGGCGTTTGATAAGGTTCCCCAAGGTAGGCTATTGCAGAAAATAAGGAAGTATGGAATTGAAGGTGATTTAGCGGTTTGGATCAGTAATTGGCTAGCTGAAAGAAGACAGAGGGTGGTGGTTGATGGCAATGTTCATCCTGGAGTTCAGTTACTAGTGGTGTACCGCAAGGATCTGTTTTGGGGCCACTGCTGTTTGTCATTTTATAAATGACCTGGAAGAGGGTGTAGAAGGATGGGTTAGTAAATTTGCAGATGACACGAAGGTCGGTGGAGTTGTGGATAGTGCTGAAGGATGTTATAGGATACAGAGGGACATAGATAAGCTGCAGATCTGGGCTGAGAGGTGGCAGATGGAGTTTAATGCGGAAAAGTGTGAGGTGGTTCACTGTGGAAGGAGTAACAGGAATGCAGAGTACTGGGCTAATGACAAGATTCTTGGTAGTGTAGATGAACAGAGAGATCTCGGCATCCAGGTACATAAATCCCTGAAAGTTGCCACCCAAGTTAATAGGGCTGTTAAGAAGGCATATGGTGTGCTAGCCTTTATAAGCAGGGGGATTGAGTTTCGGAGCCACAAGGTCATGCTGCAGCTGTACATAACTCTGGTGCGGCCGCACCTGGAGTACTGCGTGCAGTTCTGGTCACCACATTATAGGAAGGATGTGGAAGCTTTGGAAAGGGTTCAGAGGAGATTTACTAGGATGTTGCCTGGTATGGAGGGAAGGTCTTACGAGGAAAGGCTCAGGGAATTGAGGTTGTTTTCGTTAGAGAGGAGAAGGCTGAGAGGTGACTTAATAGAGACATATAAGATAGTCAGAGGGTTAGATAGGGTGGACAGTGAGAGTCTTTTTCCTCGGATGGTGATGACCAACACGAGGGGACATAGCTTTAAATTGAGGGGTGATAGATATAGGACAGATATCAGAGGCAGTTTCTTTACTCAGAGAGTAGTAGGGGTGTGGAACGCCTTGCCTGCAACAGTAGTAGACTCGCCAACTTTAAGGGCATTTAAGTGGTCACTGGATAGACATATGGATGAAAATGGAATAGTGTAGGTCAGATAGGCTTCAGATGGTTTCACAGGTCGGCGCAACATCGAGGGCCGAAGGGCCCGTACTGCGCTGTAGTGTTCTACGTTCTATGTTCTAAATGGACTTTGTGGAAATTGATTCTTGGGCAGGGTGTGTGTACAGTCTGGATCATGTTAACATCAAAGAGGAGTAGGTATTGGGTCTTTTAAAAGATATTAAGGTAGATAAAGCTGCCTTCAGGAGCTGGTTTAGCTCACTGGGCTAAATCGCTGGCTTTTAAAGCAGGCCAGTAGCACGGTTTGATTCCCGTACCAGCCTCCCCGGACAGGCGACTAGGGGCTTTTCACAGTAACTTCATTGAAGCCTACTTGTGACAAGCAATTTTCATTTATTATACTGGGGCTGTTTAGCACAGGGCTAAATTTCTGGCTTTGAAAGCAGACCAAGGCAGGCCAGCAGCACGGTTCGATTCCCGTAACTGCCTCCCCGAACAGGCGCCGGAATGTGGCGACTAGGGGCTTTTCACAGTAACTTCATTTGAAGCCTACTTGTGACAATAAGCGATTTTCATTTTTTCAAATCTCCTGGGCTGGATGGGATTTACCCCAGAATACTGAGGGAAACAAGGGAGAAAACTACTGGGGTCTTGACGACATCTTTGCATCCTCATTGGCTCCAGGTGAGATCCCAGAGGACTGGAGAATAGCCAATGTGGTACCGCTGTTTAAGAAAGGTAGCAGGGATAACCCTGGAAACTATAGGCTTGTGAGCCTCACATCGGTAGTAGGTAAATTATTGGAGAGAATTCTCAGGGACAGGATTTCTACCCATTTGGAAACAAATGGACTCATAAGTGATAGACAGCATGGTTTTGTGAAGGGGCGGTCGTGCCTCACTAACTTGATCGAGTTTTTTGAGGAGGTGACAAAGGTGATTGAGGGGAGAGCAGTGGATGTTGTCTATATGGACTTCAGTAAAGCCTTTGTCAAGGTGCCTCATGGCAGACTGGTACAAAAGGTGAAGTCACATGGAATCAAAGATGAGGTGGTAAAATGGATACAAAACTGGCTCGGTCACGGAAGGCAGAGGGTAGCAGTAGAATGGTGTTTGTCTGAATGGAAGGTTGTGACTAGTGGTATTCCACAGGGATCTGTGCTTGGGCCTCTGTTGTTTGTGGTGTACACAAACGATTTGGAAGAAAATATAGCTGATCAGATTAGTAAATTCGCAGATGACACCAAGGTTGGTGGAGTGGTAGATAGAACATACAGTGCAGAAGGAGGCCATTCGGCCCATCGAGTCTGCGTCGACCCACTTAAGCCCTCAATGCCACCCTATCCCTGTAACCCAATAACCCCTCCTAACCTTTTGGACACTAAGGGCAATTTAGCATGGCCAATCCACCTAACCTGCACATCTTTGGACTGTGGGAGGAAACTGGAGCACCCGGAGGAAACCCACACAGACACGGGGAGAACGTGCAGATTCAGCACAGACAATGACCCAGCGGGGAATCGAACCTGGGACCCTGGCGCTGTGAAGCCACAGTGCTTGGTGCTGTGAAGCCACAGTGCTAGCCACTGTGCTACTGTGCTGCCCATAATTAGTGTTGAGGATTGTCAGAGGATACAGCAGGACATAGATAGGTTGGAGACTTGGGCAGAGAAATGGCAAACGGAGTTTACTCCGGACAAATGTGAGGTAATGAATTTTGGTAGGTCTAACATAGAGGGGATATATACCGTGATTGCACAACTCTCAGGAATATAGAAAGTCAGAGATCTGGGCGTGCAGGCCCACAGATCATTGAAGGTGGCAACACAAATGGACAAGGTAGTCAAGAAAGCATACGGAATGCTCGCCTTCATTGGACAGGGCATCGAGTATAAAAACTGGCAAGTCATGCTGCAGTTGTAGAGGACCTTGGTAATCTAGCACTTGGAATATTGCGCACAATTCTGGTTGCCACAGTACCAGAAGGATGTGGAGGCTTTGGTGAGGGTGCAGAGGAGGTTTACCAGGATGTTGCCTGGTCTGGAAGTGGAGGGTGAATAGACTCGGACTGTTTTCTTTAGAATGACGGAGGTTGTGGGGCGACTTGATAGTGGTCTACAAGATTGAGGGACATGGATAGAGTGGATGGGCAGGCACTCTATCCCAGGGTGGAGGGGGTCAGTCACCAGGGGGCAGAGGTTTAAGGTCCGTGGGGCAAAATTTAGAGGAGATGTGCGAGGCAGGTTTTTTACACAGAGGGTGGTGAGTGTCTGGAACGCGTTGCCAGGGGAGGTTGTGGAAGCAGAAACATTAATGGCGTTCAAAAGGCATCTCGACAAATACATGGATTTCATAGAATTATTTCATAGAATTTACAGTGCAGAAGGAGGCCATTCGGCCCATCGAGTCTGCACCGGCTCTTGGAATGAGCACCCTACCCAAGCACACATCTCCACCCTATGCCCATAACCCAGTAACCCCACCTAACACTAAGGGCAATTTGGACCCGGAGGGCAATTTAGCCTGGCTAATTCACCTAACCTGCACATCTTTGGACTGTGGGAGGAAACCGGAGCACCCGGAGGAAACCCACGCACACACGGGGAGAACGTGCAGACTCCACACAGACAGTGACCCAAGCCGGGATTCGAACCTGGGATCCTGGAGCTGTGAAGCATTTGTGCTAACCACTATGCTACCATGCTAACCACCATCCTACCATGATAGGATGGGTATAGACGGATAGGGCACAAGGAAGTGCTGAGGGTTTTGGCCAAGGTGGGTATCATGACCAGTACAGGCTTGGAGGGTCGAAGGGCCTGTTCCTGTGCTGTATTGTTCTTTAATATAAATTTAGAGTACCCCTTGTCTTCAAAATTAAGAGAGGTATGGACAGGGTGGATAGCAAAAAGCTTTTCCAAGATTGGGGATGTCAATTACAAGGGGTCACGATTTCAAAGTGAGAGGGGGAAAGTTTAAGGGAGATGTGCGTGGGAAGTTTTTTACGCAGAGGGTGGTGGGTGCCTGGAATGCTTTTCCAGCGGAGGTGGTAGAGACAGGCACGATAGCGTCATTTAAGATGCATCTAGACAGATATATGAACGGGCGGGGAACAGAGGGAAGTAGATCCTTGGAAAATAGGCAACAGGTGAGATAAAGGATCTGGATCGGCGCAGGCTGGGAGGGCCGAAGGGCTTGTTCCTGTGCTGTAATTTTCTTTGTTCTTTGTTCTAATTATTTTTTCCAATGAGGGGCAATTTGGCGTGGCCAATCCACCTAGCCTGCACATCTTTTGGGTTGTGGGGGCGAAACCCACGCAGACGCGGGGAGATTGTGCAAACTCCCAGGGCCGGGATTCGAACCCGGGTCCTCGGCACTTTAGGTAGCAATGCTGACCACTGTGCCACCGTGCTGCCCCTGTGCTGTATTGTTCTTTGTTCAGAGCTGGAGAGAACTGGAAAGAGGTTCAGAGTTGTACTGTTAATGGCAGGGACCAGGGGGAGGAGGGGTGTTGAGTAGTGGGGCTGGATTCAGGATTTGTTTTTGGAGAAGAGAATACAGACTCACCGGCATCGATCGAATCTTAAGAACTGGCTTTGGAGGAAGTTGGTTCATAAAAAATAGGAGCAGGAATATGCCATTCGGCCCTTCGAGCCTGCACCACCATTCAATATGGTCAAGTCTGATCGTGCAAATTCAGTCTCCCACTCCCACTTTCTCTCCATAACCCTTTATCCCTTTAGTCACAAGGGCCACGTCCAGCTCCCTCTTGAACATATCCAACAAACTGGCCCCAACGGCTTTCTATGGCGGAGAATTCCACAAGTTCACAACTCTCTGAGACAAGAAGTTCTTCCTCATCTCAGTCCTGAATGGCTGACCCCTTATTCTTAGGCTGTGACCCCTAGTTCTGGACGTCCCCAACATCAGGAACATTCTTCCCGCATCCAGCCTGTCCAGCCCCATCAGGATTTTATATGTTTCTATGAGATCCCCTCTCATTCTTCTAAACTCCAGTGAGTACAAGCCCAGCCGATCCAGTCTTTCTTCATATGTCAGACCTGCCATCCCGGGAATTAGACTGGTGAACCTTCACTGGACACCCTGAATAGCAAGAATGTCCTTCCTCAAACTAGGGGACAAAAACTGCCACAATACTCAAGATGTGGCCTCACCAAGGCCCTGTATAACTGCAGCAAGACATCCCTACTCCCCATACTCAAATCCTCTCACTACGAAGGCCATATGCCATTAGCTTTCCTCACTGCCTACTGCACTGCATGCCAACCTTCAGCGACTGTACCACCGTGACACCCAGGTCTTGTTGCACTTTCCCTTTTCATAAACTGCCACCATTCAGATAATCTGTTTCCTGTTATTGCCACCAAACTGGATAACCTCACTTTTACCCACATTATATTGCATTTGCCAAGTATTTGCCCACTCAGCCAGCCTGTCCAAGTCACCCTGCAGCCTCTCTGCATCCTCCTCACAGAATACAGCTTAGTGTTTTCTGCAAATTTGGAGATATTGCAACTCCTTCGTCCAAATCATTAATGTATATTGTGAACAGCTGGGGTCCCAGCACTGAACCCTGCGTACCCCACTAGTGTCACTGCCTGCCACTCTGAAAAGGACCCGTTTATTCCCACTCTCTGCTTCCTGTCTGCCAACAGTTCTCTATCCATGTCAATACATTTCCCCCAATACCATGAGCTTTAATTTTGCTCACAAATCACTTGTGTGGGACCTTTTCAAAAGCCCTTTTAAAGTCCAGATACACAACATCCACTGGTTCACCCTGTTCACTCTACCGGTCATATTCTCATACAATTCCAGAAGATTTGTCAACCCTTTTGTGAATCTGTGTTGACTCGGACCGATCCTGTCCCCGCTTTCCAAATGCTCAGTTATTTCATCCTTAATAATTGACTCCAGCACTTTCCCACCACCAATGTCAGGCTAACCGGTCTGTAATTGTCCGTTTCCCCACTCCCTTCTTTTTAAAAAGTGGGGTTACATTAGCTACCTTCCAATCCATTGGAACTCTTCCAGAGTCTGTAGAATTTTGGAAAATGATCACCCAATGCATCCACTATTTCTCGGGCCACTTCCTTAAGTATCTGGGATGCAGAGCTCCAGGCCCTGGGGATTTATCGGGATTTAATCCCATCAATTTCCGCAATACAATTTCCTTCAGTTCCTCCTTCATGCTGACCCTCTGTTCCCTAGTATTTCCAGAAGGTTATTTGTGTGCTCCCTAATGAAGACAGATCCAAAGTAATTGTTCAACTGGCCTGCCAACTCTTTATTGCCCATCATGAATTCTCCTGATTCTAACTGTACGGGACATTTGTCTTCACCAGTCTTTTTCTCCTCACAGATCTATAGAAGCTTTTGCAGTCAGATTTTATGCAAGCTTCCTCTCGTATTCTATTTTCTCCTTCCGAATTAAACCCTTTGTCCTCCTCTGCTGAATTTTAAATTTATCCCAGTCCTCAGGCTTGTTGCTTTTTCTGGCCAATTTATTTGCCTCCTCTCTGGCTTTAACACTATCCCTGATTTCCTTTGTTAGCCATGGTTGAGCCACCTTCCTCATCTTACTTTTGCCCTGACAGGGATGTACCATTGTTGAAATTCATCCATGAATTCTTTAAATGTCTGCCATTGCCTGCCCACCGTCAACCCCTTAAGTATCCTTTGCCAGCTTATCCTAGCCGATGCAAATTTCATACCATCAAAATTAGCTTTCTTTAAGTTCAGGACCCTCGTCTCAGACTTAACTGTGTCGCTCTCCACATTAATGAAGAATTCTACCATATTATGGTCACTCTTCCCTAAAAGATCTCGCAGCGCAACATTGCTAATTAATCGTCTCCTTGCACAATACCCAGTCGAGGATGGCCTGCTCTCTAGTTGTCCTCCTCCGTTGCATTGCCCAATCAGTGTGCAGATTGACGTCACCCATAAAAACTGCTGTACCCTTACTGCACACATCTCTAATTTCCTGTTCGATGGCACCACCCAACCTCCCAACTACTGTTTGGTGGTCTGTACACAACTCCCACTAACGTATTTTTGCCCTTTGGTGTTCCGCAGCATCACCCATACAGACTCCACATCGTCCAGGCTAATGTCCTTCCTTACTATTGTGTTAATCTCCTCTTTAAGCAGCAACGCTACCCCGCCTCCCTTTCCTTTCCTTCCATCTTTCCTGAATATTCAATTTCCCTGGATGTTGAGTTCCCATCGTTGGCCACCCTGGAGGCAGGTCTCCATGATCCGAATTACATCATATCTGTTAATGATTGTCAGCACAGTTAGTTCATTAAACTTATGACAAATGCTCCTCGCATTAAGACACACAGCCTTCAGGCTTGTTGTTTTGACATTTATTGCCCTCTTAGAATTATGAGGTAATGTGGCCCTTTTTGATTTTTGTCTTTGGTCTTTCTGCCTTCCACTTGTCCCTTTACTGCCTTTTGTTTCTGTCCCCACCTTACTTCCCTGCGACTTCCTGCATCGGTTCCCATCCCCCTGCCACATTAGTTTAAACCCTCCCCAACAGCATGCGCAAATACTCCTCCTCGGACATATTTCCAGTCCTGCCCAGGTGCGGATGTTTGTTTGCACTGGTCCCACCTCCCACGGAACCGGTTCAAGTGTCCCTTAAATTTGATTCCTTCCATCTTGCACCACCCCTCAAACCACATATCCTGACATTCCTACTCTGACTAGCACGTAGCACTGGTAGAAATCCTGAGATTGTGACCTTTCAGGTCCTGCTTTTTAGTTTAACTCCTAACTCCCTAAATTCAGCTTGAAGGACCTCATCCCGTCTTTTACCTGTATCGTTGGTGCCGAAATGCACCACGACAGCTGGCTGTTCACCCTCCCCCTTTAGCATGTTTTGCAACTGCTCCGAGACATCCTTGACCCTTGCATCAGGGAGACATCATACCATCCTGTAGTCTTGTTTGCGACTGCAGAAACGCCTGTCTACTCCTTTTACAATTGAATCCCCAATCACTATAGCTCTACCACTATTTTTCCTGCCCTCCTGCGCACCAGAGCCAGCCACGCTGTTATGAACCTTGCTGCTGCTGCCTTTCCCTGGTGAGCCATCTCCCCCAACAGTATCCAAAACGGTTTATATCTGTTTTGAATGGAGACGACAGCAGGGGATACCTGCACTGCCTTCCTGCTCTTTCTCTGTCTGTCTGTCTGGCAATCTGTGAGTTGGCCAGGGACAGTCTTCTAGCTGACAACAGCCAGTGATTGGTTCCTGCAGGATGCATCCGGAAGAGCTGGTCAGAAGTGACTGGACGTTGAAAGGAGATGGAACTTTCTTTCTGTTGAAGTAAAGGACTGCTTTATTGTTCCAATATCAGTGAGCGCCTGACACATCTTTACTATATAGTTGAAATAATATTGGATCTACGAAGTACACAGCCTTGCCAGAGAAAACCCTCTCAAGCTGAGAAGGAAGAAGCATCGAAGCCAAAGATTGAACTCTTGAAAGACTTTAACTGAAAACCATCCCAGTGGACCAGAGATTCTTTGTCCTTTAACTTAATCATCACTTTTCCTCCCTCTCCGCCACCTTTTCCCTCAATGTTGTCTGTCTGCGTGCGTGCACAGTGGGAACGACGGAGGTTGAGGGGCGACCTGATAGAGATCTACAAAATTATGAGGGGCATAGACAGAGTGGATAGTCAGAGGCTTTTCCCCAGGGCAGAGGGGCCAATTACTAGGGGCACAGGTTTAAGGTGCGAGGGCAAGGTTTGGAGGAGATGTACAAGGCAAGTTTTTTTACACATAGGGTACTGGGTGCCTGGAACTCGCTGCCGGAGGAGGTGGTGGAAGCAGGGACGATAGTGACGTTTAAGGGGCATCTTGATAAATACATGAATAGGATGGGAATAGAGGGATACGGACCCCGGAAGTGTAGAAGATTTTAGTTTAGACGGGCAGCATGGTCGGCACAGGCTTGGAGGGCCGAAGGGCCTGTTCCTGTGCTGTACTTTTCTTTGTTCTTGAGTTGGAAAGGGAGGGTTTTTTTAAATGTAATTTTTATTCAAATTTTCACAAAATATCAATAACAGAAAATACTAAGAACAGAAAGAACAAACCCCCCCCCCCCCCCCCCCCCCCCCCCATGTATTCAAAAAAGAAGAAATAGATTATCGCCCGTCATTAGCAAAGAACAAATATACACGTCCCTTCAGCCCAAAACAAAGAGACTCCCCCCCGGTTGCTGCTGCTGCTGGCCTTTTTCTACCGTTCTGCCAGGAAATCCAGGAATGGTTGCCATCTCCTGAAAAACCCCTGCACTGATCCCCTTAGGGCAAATTTCACCCTCTCCAATTTACAAGATGGCGTCCAAGATGGCGGCCCCCATGAGTCGACGTGGCCGGCCACGTGGTGGAGGTTTGCCAAGATGGCGGCCCCCATGGATCACACGTGGCGGAACGGGGCGGCGTCGGGGCATAGGCCGCAGCGTTTCGGACCCCGCGGGATGCGGGTGTGGGGAGCGATTACTTCGTGCCGCTGGGGAGTTGGAAGCTGGGGCCCTTTTAGCGAGGCACACTCTTGCGTAATGGCCTTTCCGCCCGCAGCTGCTGCAGGTCGCGTTGCGGGCCGGGCAGTGCTGCCGCGGGTGCTGGTTCTGGCCGCAGAAATGGCAGGCTGGAGCAGCATAGTGGCTGGCTGGAGCAGCATGGTGGCTGGGCGGCCGCGTGGCACAGGCCTGGGGGAGTCGCTGGTCGGGGGCCCATGATTGGGTCGCGGGGTCTGCGGGGAACGAGGTGAGGCTGCGGAAAGAGACCTCCATCGTGGTAGCAATTTCCGCAGTTGTTTCTAAGTCTTGGGCCCCCTTTTCCAGCAGTCGTTAACTCACATAATTAGACCCGAGGCCCGCTACAAAAACATCGCGTACAGCAAGTTCCCTGTGTTCAGCCGCGGTAACCGCTTGATAGTTACAGTCATTCGATAGATTATTGAGCTCTCTTAAAAATTCGGAGAGTGATTCTGTAGGCCGCTGGCGGCAAGTTGTGAACACATGGCGTGCGTAAACTTTGTCAATGGGCCTTACATACATCCTATCGAGTATCGCTAGCGCTGCAGTATATGAACCGGCCGAGTTTAGTTTCATAGAGATTCTGTGGCTCACCCTCGCGTGCAGTAGACTTAACCTCTGTTGTTTCGGCTGTGCTCGCTTCTGCCAGGGAGGCCTTAAAGCACTGCAGCCAGTGGGAGAAGATTTATTTTGCCTCTGCATCCTGTGGGTCGAGTTCCAGGCGTCCAGGCTTGAGGGCTGATTCCATGATCGATCCTGACTGTTCTTAAGTAGATTAAATTGATGGAACCATCAATTCACGAGACACATGCTTTAGATATGAACAGTGGTTTTAATCTACTTACTTCAGAGCCAGCCTGTTACCCGTTGAACTCTCGATGAACTGCAGGCTGGCTCTGGACACGGTTATTTATACAGCAGTCTAGGGGGAGGAGTCGTGTTCGGAGCCAAGGGTGGAGCCCTGTACAAACTCCTGAGCATTCCCAGAGCTACTCCCCCTTGTGGTCGGATAACGCTACTGCGCTTACAATGGAACTGTATTGGTAAATACAGTGTGAATTACTAAGTTACATTCACCACACCGACCCCCTCTACATGCTCCAGCTCCTTCTCGGCCATTCCAGCAGCAACCGGGTACCCCCCCCCCCCCATTCCCCCTCCCACGGCCCCCCTCTAGCTGCGTAACCCCTTCCATTGTACTTCCGTAAGTCAGCCGACTCCTGCTGACCCCGGCTGCACTCGCCACCCCAATGACCCTCCCCAGTGCAACACAACCACCGCGCACCCCCCCCCCCCCCCCCAGTGCTGGCCCCGCCCACTGCTCCTCCAGCGCGGGAGAGAAGCCCGGGCTTCCATCCCGAGCCCCGCCCCCCCCGACCCAACCCGCGGGAAAAGACGGGCACATGACCCAACAGGACCGCGAACCACTCCCAAACTCTCAACCAGTGAAAAAAAAAACAGACGTGACAAAACGCCCAAGTAAACAGATAACAGTCCCAAAAAAGCGTAAGAGCAGAACAGCAAAAAGACATCATCAAATAGAACGGATAAAAGCGAAAGGTCCGGGCTGTGTACACCGTTCCCCAGCCCCCAGTCCTCAGTTCAAGTCCAGCTTCTCTGCCTGGGCGAAAGCCCAGGCCTCCTCCGGAGAGTCAATGTAAAGCTGGCGGTCCTTATAAGTGACCCAGAGGCGTGCCGGCTGTAACAGGCCAAACTTGACCCCCTCCTTGTGGAGCACTGCCTTCGTCCGATTAAAACCAGCCCTGCTCTTTGCCACCTCCGCACTCCAGTCCTGGTAGATCCTGACCTCCGCATTCTCCCACTTACTACTCCTCTCCTTCTTCGCCCATCTCAGCACACACTCACGGTCGACGAAGCGGTGAAAACGGACCAGCACCGCCCGAGGCAGCTCATTTGACTTGGGTTTCCTCAGCAGCACCCGATGGGCACCCTCCAGCTCCAAGGGTCCCTGGAACGACCCCGCGCCCATTAACGAGTTCAGCATCATAGTTACATAGGCCCCCAAATCCGAACCTTCCAGCCCCTCTGGGAGGCCGAGAATCCACAGGTTCTTCCGACGGGCACGGTTCTCCATCTCCTCCATCCTCGCTGACCACTTCTTGTGGAGCGCGTCGTGCGACTCCACCTTCACTGCCAGGCCCAGGAGTTCGTCCTTGCTCTCCGAGGCCTTTTGCCGAAGCTCTCGGATCTCCGCACCCTGGGACGTCTGGGTCGACATGAGCTTGTCCAGGGAGGCCTTAAGCGGTTCCAGGATCTCTGCCTTCAGCTCCCTGAAGGAGCGCTGAAGCAGCTCCTGCTGCTCTCGCGCCCACTGCTGCCACGCTGCTGATTCCCCGCCCGCCGCCATCTTGCCTTTCCTGCCTTGCACCTTTCTCTGCTCCAAAGCTGATTTTTTGACCGCTCCGCTCCTGGTCCAGGCCATCCACCGGCGGAGAATCTTAGAGGAAGTGTTCCCACACGGGGAAAAGTCCAACCAGTACTGCTACGGGCCCTTAAAAGAGCCGAAAATAGCGGGAGCTACCGAACGTGCGGCTTAGCTCCACATCGCCGCAACCGGAAGTCGAAAGGGAGGGTTGGGTTAAGGGTATTAGGTAGTCATTTCCATTCTTGTCAGTTTAGTTATATTGCTGTTAATTAACAGAAGGTATTTGTGTTAAATTTACAAACTTGGAGACTGCAGTTTATTGCACTCAGCCAAGTCCTCGGGTATTTTAAAAAGAACATTGAATTTCACCTGTGTTGAGACTCCAGGGAAAGTGGGGCTGGGATTGGTCAGGCCCTCGTCCAGGATGTTGTCCCACATATATTTCTGAAAGGGTTTCTGTGAGAAACAGTAGGAAATAGTGAGAATCATGTCTGATTGAGATATTTTTCTGCCTTACCATTTAATTTACTTTGTTTTTCCAGAGCACTTTGATGCCAAAAAGGCTGGAGATCTTTCAACACTGTTTGACGTGGGTGGAATCATAGGTATGAGTTCTCCAATCACTCCAAACATGAAGATGTTATAACTTGTTAATTATTGATGAAAGGAAGGAGAGCACCAGGTGCTTCAGGAAACTCCCAGTTGTTGCATAATCAGAGTTGTCAGGCAGAAGGCCCGGAGTTTAGGCTTTGTTTGGAGGAGAAAGAAGAATAAAGAAAAATTACAGCCCAGGAACAGGCCCTTCGGCCCTCCAAGCCTGCGCCAATCTAGATCCTCTATCTAAAACTGTCGCCTATTTTCTAAGGATCTGTATCCCTCTGCTCCCTGCCCATTCATGTCTAGATACATCTTAAATGACGCTGTTGTGCCCGCCACTACCATCTCTGCCGGCAATGCGTTCCAGGCACCCACCACCCTCTGCGTAAAGAACTTTCCACGCATATCTCCCTTAAACTTTTCCTCTCACCTTGAAATCGTGACCCCTAGTAATTGAGTCCCCCACTCTGGGGAAAAAAGCTTCTTGCTATCCACCCTGTCTATACCTCTCATGATTTTGTCGACCTCAATGAGATCCCCCCTCAACCTCCATCTTTCTAATGAAAACAATCCTAATCTACTCAACATCTCTTCATAGCTAGCGCCCTTCATACCAGGCAACATCCTGGTGAACCTCCTCTGCACCTTCTCCAAAGCATCCACATCCTCTTGGTGATGTGGCGACCAGAACTGTATGCAGTTGTGCGTTCACTCCAATGAGAGGCTGTGGTCTGATACACCCACTCTGCTCTGAACCCAAGTTAGTATTTGTGGATTTCTCCTCAGAATCCCCCTAGATGACTGTCATATAATAATAATCTTTATTGGTGTTACAAGTGGGCTATGAGAGCTTCCAAACTGCACATCCTAAAACCCACTTTAAAGTTTTTTCTCAATTATTTTTTCCAGTGGTTTGCATTCTAAAGTCCAGACCAGGTTTTCTATAAAACACTTCTAAACAAAGCCTCCGCTCCAGTCGCAAATCCTGTCCAAGATTTTACACCAACCCCATTAGGATTTCTTAAGTCTTAACTGATTTTCCATCAACTCCCAAATGAAACCACGACTTCCATAGCTATTTCAAATCTCGTTCCGCAGGCTGTACTAAAACACAAAGTCCCTTTTAAGCACACAGATTGGCTGTGGTCAGATCCACCCACTCTGCTCTGAACCCAAGTTAGTGTTTGTGGATTTTTCCTCCGATTTCCTCCAGATGATTGTGACATGGGAGTTTCGAAACTATACTCCCAAAACCATGATCTAAAATCTTCACTCATAATGCTTTCCCTCAGCTGTTTGCATTCTGAAATCCAGACCAGGTTTTATAAATTACACTTTCAAACAAAGTTTCTGTTCCACTTTTAACAGCTAATCCAGTCCAAGATTTCACATAGTAATAATAATAATAATCTTTATTTGTGTCACAAGTAGGCTTACATTAACACTGCAATGAAGTTACTGTGAAAAGCCCCGAGTCGTCACATTCCGGCGCCTGTTCGGGTACACTGAGGGAGAATTCAGAATGTCCTATTCACCTAACCTGCATGTCTTTCGGGACTTACATAGAACAGTACAGCACAGAACAGGCCCTTCGGCCCTCGATGTTGTGCCGAGCATTGTCCGAAACCAAGATCAAGCTATCAAACTCCCTGTCATTCTGGTGTGCTCCATGTGCCTATCCAGTAACCGCTTGAAAGTTCCTAAAGTGTCCGACTCCACTATTACAGTAGGCAGTCCATTCCACACCCTAACCACTCTCTGAGTAAAGAACCTACCTCGGACATCCCTCCTATATCTCCCACCCTGAATCTTATAGTTATGCCCCCTTGTAACAGCTACATCCACCCGAGGAAATAGTCTCAGAGCGTCCACTCTATCCCCCTCATCATCTTATAAACCTCTATTAAGTCGCCTCTCATCCACCTCCACTCCAAAGAGAAAAGCCCTAGCTCCCTCAACCTTTCCTCATAATACCTATCCTGCAAACCAGGCAGCATCCTGGTAAATCTCCTTTGCACCCTTTCCAATGCTTCCACATCCTTCCTATAGTGAGGTGACCAAAACTTCACACAATACTCCAAATGTGGTCTCACCAGGGTCATGGTAGCACGGTAGCAAAGTGGTTAGAACAATTGCTTCACAGCTCCAGGGTCCCAGGTTCAATTCCCGGCTTGGGTCACTGTCTGTGTGGAGTTTGCACGTTCTCCCCGTGTGTGCGTGGGTTTCCTCCGGGTGCTCCGGTTTCCTCCCACAGTCCAAAGATGTGCAGGTTAGGTGGATTGGCCATGATAAGTTGCCCTTATTGTCCATAATTGCCCCCTAGTGTTGGGTGGGATTACTGGGTTATGGGGTTAGGGTGGAGGTGTGGGGTTGGGTAGGGTGCTCTTTCCAAGACCGGAGCAAACCCGATGGGACGAATGGCCTCCTTCCGCACTGTAAATGCTATGTACAGTAGCAGCATAACCCCACGGCTCTTAAACTCAAGCCCCCTGTTAATGAATACTAACACACTATAGGCCTTCTTCACGGCTCTATCCACTTGAGTGGCAACCTTCAGAGATCTGTGGACATGAACCCCAAGATCTCGCTGTTCCTCCACATTCCTCAGAACCCTGCTGTTGACCCTGTAATCCGCATTCAAATTTTTTCTACCAAAATGAATCACCTCGCACCGATCAGGGTTAAACTCCATCTGCCATTTTTCGGCCCAGCTTTGCATCCTATCAATGTCTCTTTGCAGCCTACAACAGCCCTCCACCTCATCCACTACTCCACCAATCTTGGTGTCATCAGCAAATTTACTGACCCACCCTTCAGTCCCCCCCCTCCAAGTCATTGATAAAAATCACAAATAGCAGAGGACCCAGCACTGATCCCTGTGGTACACCGCTGGTAACTGGTCTCCAGTCTGAAAATTTTCCATCCACCACCACCCTCTGCCTTCTATGTGATAGCCAGTTACTTATCCAATTGGCTAAATTTCCCTCTATCCCACACCTCCTTACTTTCTTCATGAGCTGACCATGGGGAGCCTTATCAAACGCCTTACTAAATTCATGTATACAATATCAACTGCTCTACCTTCATCTACACACATAGTTACCTCCTCAAAGAATTCAATCAAATTTGTGAGGCAAGACTTACCCTTCATGAATCCGTGTTGACGATCCCGGATTAAGCTGCATCTTTCCAAATGGTCATAAATCCTATCCTTCAGGACCTTTTCCATTAACTTACCGACCACTGAAGTAAGACCAACCGGCCTATAATTACCAGGGTCATTCCTTTTCCCTTTCTGGAATAACATTCGCCACTCTCCAGTCATCTGGCACTATCCCTGTGGACAGTGAGGACCCAAAGATCCTTGTGGGAGGAAACTGGAGCACCCGGAGGAAACCCACGCAGACACAGGGAGAACGTGCAGACTCAGCACAGACAGTGACCCAAGATGCGAATCAAGCCCAGGATCCTGGTGCTGTGAAGCAACAGTGCTAACCAATGCCCAACCTCTTCAGAATTTCTTTGTCTTGACTGCTGTGCAAACTGTTCACAATTGCTTTAACTCTCGATTCCCAGACTATTAAAATGGCATCAAATGTTTCATGTATCTCCTGAAGTCTGCTGACCCACTTTAAATCTGGTTACTGTGATTGTCTCTTTAACTCAGAACACTTTGTTTACTCTTCCTTGAATTCTTCTGAACAATACCTTGGTCTCTGTTAATCCTGACTTGGACAATCTTTCTGTCCCAATTCTCTGGTTATCTGGACTGTAACTGGTTCTTTAGGAAGTCTGATTCTTTGTAGCTCCTATCCTGTCCCGTCTTTTTTCTAGCAGAGTTGAGAGATGTTCACTCCCTGAGATTCTGTCTCCAACTGCTCTGGCTTGCACTTAAAACTGAGAACAAAGGAAAGCCCTTGCCTCTGGAAGTGACCTCCTGTTGCTAAGCACCGGACTCATGCTTATGCATTTTATTTATTCTTCACGCTGTAGCCGTCTCTAAGCACAATAGAATCAGAGTTGGAATTGAACCAACCCCACACTTACAAACACACACCTTTGTCCAGCCTGAATCTAACTACAGGTTTACCTTTCCAGACACAGAAACATTAAACTCACTTAAAACCATACCTTATTTCCAATGTTTACCATACAAATTTAAATCCCTTAAAACTATCTTTCTTTTCTGAACAAAGACCTGAATCATGACGGCTTCAACGAGGTATCATGTTCATGTGCATTGTGATTGCACTAGAAAGGGTTCAGAGAAGATTCACCAGGGGTTGCTTGGGCTGGAGAGTTTCAGCAACGAAGATAGGCTGGCAGGTCTGGGGTTATTTTCCTCCTAGCAGAGAAGGCTGAGGGGGGGGGGGGGCATGATTTAGGTGAACAAAAGTACAAGGGACATGGAGGATCGATAGGAAGAAACATTTCCCCTTTTCACCAGAAGCATAAATTTAACGGACATGATGTTTGGAGGGGATTTGAGGAAAATCTTTTCACCCAGAGGGACTCGATGGGCCAAAGAGCCTCTTCTGAACTGTGGTATTCTGTGATTCAGAGGGTAGTGGGAATCTGGATCTCTGCCTGAAAGGGTGAAAGAGGCGGAAACCCTCACAGCATTTAAGAAGTATTTAGATCAACGCTTGAAACACCACAGCAGACAAAGCTACCGACCATGTGCTGGAAAATGGGACAAGAATAGATGGGTGCTTGATGGCCAGCATGGACCTGATGGGCCTCTATCTGTGCTGTAAAACTCAGTGACTCTGGTGAATTTGGTTAATTCCTGTATTTCTCTAACCAGGTGGAATCCTGGCAGGGGTGATATCTGATTACACAAAGAAGAGAGCAACAACCTGTGGAGTGATGTTGCTGCTGGCGGCTCCAACAGTAAGACCTGTAAAAGATATTTATAAACAAAAATACATCTTGCCTCCTGTCCCCAAAAACTCTCAATTGTTATGTCGCCATTTTTAATGTGGTGCAATCCCAGTCGCACAATGGTCAGCGACCCGAATTGTAATGCTGGTTAAGACGTGGCTAGGACCATGTCTCACACACACTGAATCTCACTGGGGTACGGGTCCCACACACACTGACTCTCACTGGGGTACGGGTCCCACACACACTGACTCTCACTGGGGTACGGGTCCCACACACACTGACTCTCACTGGGGTACGGGTTCCACACACACTGACTCTCACTGGGGTACGGGTCCCACACACACTGACTCTCACTGGGGTACGGATCCCACACACACTGACTCTCACTGGGGTACGGGTCCCACACACACTAACTCTCACTGGGGTACGGGTCCCACACACACTGACTCTCACTGGGGTACGGGTCCCACACACACTAACTCTCACTGGGGTACGGGTCCCACACACACTGACTCTCACTGGGGTACGGGTCCCACACACACTGACTCTCACTGGGGTACGGGTCCCACACACACTGACTCTCACTGGGGTACGGATCCCACACACACTGACTCTCACTGGGGTACGGATCTCACACACACTGACTCTCACTGGGGTACGGGTCCCACACACACTGACTCTCACTGGGGTACGGGTTCCACACACACTGACTCTCACTGGGGTACGGGTCTCACACACACTGACTCTCACTGGGGTACGGGTCCCACACACACTGACTCCTACTGGGGTACGGGTTCCACACACACTGACTCTCACTGGGGTACGGGTCTCACACACACTGACTCTCACTGGGGTACGGGTCCTACACACACTGACTCTCACTGGGGTACGGGTCTCACACACACTGACTCTCACTGGGGTACGGGTCCCACACACACTGACTCTCACTGGGGTACGGGTCCCACACACACTGACTCTCACTGGGGTATGGGTCCCACACACACTGACTCTCACTGGGGTACGGGTCCCACACACACTGACTCTCACTGGGGTACGGGTCTCAGACACTGACTCTCACTGGGGTACGGGTTCCACACACACTGACTCTCACTGGGGTACGGGTCCCACACACACTGACTCTCACTGGGGTACGGGTCCCACACACACTGACTCTCACTGGGGTACGGGTCTCACACACACTGACTCTCACTGGGGTACGGGTCCCACACACATTGACTCTCACTTGGGTACGGGTCCCACACACACCGTCTCTCACTGGGGTACGGGTCCCACACACACTGACTCTCACTGGGGTACGGGTCCCACACACACTGACTCTCACTGGGGTACGGGTCCCACACACACACTGACTCTCACTGGGGTACGGGTCCCACACACACTGACTCTCACTGGGGTACGGGTCCCACTCACACTGACTCTCACTGGGGTACGGGTCCCACTCACACTGACTCTCACATGGGTACGGGTCCCACACACACTGACTCTCACTGGGGTACGGGTCCCACACACACTGACTCTCACTGGGGTACGGGTCCCACACACACTGACTCTCACTGGGGTATGGGTCCCACACACACTGACTCTCACTGGGGTACGGGTCCCACACACACTGACTCTCACTGGGGTTTTGGGCTCTCGTTCTCACCCTCTCACTCTCTCTCGCTCTCTCGCTACCACACGCGCTCTCTCTCCGTCTCCATCTCTGTGTGCTTCTGTCTGCCTCGCGCGCTCTGTCTGCCTCGCGCGCTCTGTCGGCCTCGCCCGCTCTTTCTACATAGCTAGCACCCGCCATACCAGGCAACATCCTGGTGGACCTCCTCTGCACCCTCTCCAAAGCATCCACATCCTTCTGGTAATGTGGCGACCAGAACTGTCACAAGTGTGTTCACTCCAATGAGAGGCTGTGGTCAGATCCACCCACTCTGCTCTGAACCCAAGTTAGTGTTTGTGGATTTTTCCTCCGAATTCCTCCAGATGATTGTGACATGGGAGTTTCGAAACTATACTCCCAAGACCATGATCTAAAATCTTCACTCATAATGCTTTAACTCAGCCGTTAGCTCGCTCGCCCCGCCCCCTCGCTCACCCCGCCCCCTTGCTTGCCCCACCCCCTCGCTCGCCCCACCCCCTCGCTCGCCCCGCCCCCTCGCTCGCCCCGCCCCCTCGCTCGCCCCACCCCTCGCTTGCCCCGCCCCCTCGCTTGCCCCGCCCCCTCGCTTGCCCCGCCCCCTCGCTTGCCCCGCTCCCTCGCTCGCCCCGCTCCCTCGCTCGCCCCCGCCCCCTCGCTCGCCCCGCCCCCTCGCTCGCCCCGCCCCCTCGCTCGCCCCGCCCCCTCGCTCACCCCGCCCCCTCGCTCGCCCCGCCCCCTCGCCCGCCCCCTCGCTCACCCCGCCCCCTCGCCCTGCCCCCCGTGCCCACTCGCCCCGCCCCCTCGCTCACCCCGCCCCCTCGCTCACCCCGCCCCCTCGCTCACCCCGCCCCCTCGCTCCCCCCCGCCCCCTCGCTCGCCCCGCCCCCTCGCTCGCTCCGCCCCCTCGCTCGCCCTCGCCCCCTCGCTCGCCCTCGCCCCCTCGCTCACCCGCCCCCTCGCTCGCCCCGCCCCCTCGCTCGCCCCGCCCCCTCGCTCGCCCCGCCCCCTCGCTCGCCCCGCCCCCTCGCTCGCCCCGCCCCCTCGCTCGCCCCGCCCCCTCGCTCGCCCTCGCCCCCTCGCTCGCCCTCGCCCCCTCGCTCGCCCTCGCCCCCTCGCTCGCCCTCGCCCCCTCGCTCGCCCTCGCCCCCTCGCTCGCCCTCGCCCCCTCGCTCGCCCCGCCCCCTCGCTCGCCCCGCCCCTCGCTCGCCCTCGCCCCCTCGCTCGCCCCGCCCCTCGCTCGCCCCCCCCCTCGCTCGCCCCCCCCCTCGCTCGCCCCCGCCCTCTCGCTTGCCCCGCCCCCTCGCTCGCCCCGCCCCCTCGCTCGCCCCGCCCCCTCCCCCGCCCCTCCCCGCCCCCTCGCTCGCCCCGCCCCCTCCCCCGCCCCCTCCCCGCCCCCTCCCCCCGCCCCTCCCCCGCCCCCTCCCCGCCCCCTCCCCCCGCCCCCTCCCCCCGCCCCCTCCCCCGCCCCCTCCCCCCCGCCCCCTCCCCCCGCCCCCTCCCCCGCCCCCTCCCCCCCGCCCCCTCCCCCCCGCCCCCTCCCCCCGCCCCCTCCCCCCCGCCCCCTCCCCCCGCCCCCTCCCCCTTGCCCCGCTCCCTCGCTCACCCTGCCCCCCTGGCTCTGACACGCGATTTGACTATAAGGTTTTTGAGACTAATGCTTGCAGTATACCCTGCAGCAACTTGTTGATCCCCATCGTTAACTCTTTCCCACCTGTTTTACAGCGACCTTCACTTCCAGTTCCTCCTTTTGGATCCCATCCTTTCCCTATCCGTGGCTATTTCACACCACTCTCCTCACTCTATTTTCCAAAGTCACACAACTCCTCATTTGTTTTTATAAATTTAGAGTACCCAATTCTTTTTTTTCCAATTAAGGGGCAATTTAGTGTGGCCAATCCACATTACCTGCACATCTTTGGGTTGTGGGGGAGAGACTCATGCAGACATGGGAAGAACTTAGTGACCCAGGGCTTGGATTGAACGTGGGACCTCAGTGCCATGAGGCAGCAGTGCTAACCACTGCAGCATCATGCCGCTCTATACAAGTCGCCAAAAACTACTTTTCTACCTTCAATCTCTGCTCCTTTTTCTTGACCACATTGTTGAGCTTTTTCTGGGAGCCTCCAGTCTCTGGCTAGAATACAAGACCAGGGATGTACTTCTGAGGCTGTATAAGGCTCTGGTCAGACCCCATTTGGAGTACTGTGAGCAGTTTTGGGCCCTTTATCTAAGGAAGGATGTGCTGGCCTTGGAAAGGGTCCAGAGGATGTTCACAAGAATGATCCCTGGAATGAAGAACTTGTTGTATGAGGAACGGATGAGGACTCTGGGTCTGTACTCGTTGGAGTTTAGAAGGATGAGGAAGGATCTTATTGAAACTTACAGGAGACTGCGAGGCCTGGATAGAGTGGACGTGGAGAGGATGTTTCCACTTGTAGGAAAAACTAGAACCAGAGGACACCATCTCAGACTAAAGGGACGATCCTTTAAAACAGAGATGAGGAGGAATTTCTTCAGCCAGAGGGTGGTGAATCTGTGGAACTCTTTGCCGCAGAAGGCTGTGGAAGCCAATTCACTGAGTGTCTTTAAGACAGAGATAGATAGGTTCTTGATTAATAAGGGGATCAGGGGTTATGGGGAGAAGGCAGGAGAATGGGGATGAGAAAAATAGCAGCCATGATTGAATGGCGGAGCAGACTCGATGGGCCGAGTGGCCTAATTCTGCTCCTATGTCTTATGGTCTTATGTACGTTGCTGTCCTCAAACTCTCTGCCCTGTCTGGAAAAGAAAGTTTAGAATGAAGGAAGATCATTTATCCATCAAGCTAATTACATTCAAGATTCATTTCAGCTTGTTCTATTTCTCTCTCATTCATATTGCCAACTGCTGATCAACTACTTCATTTCCTTCCTTGCCTCTTCAGGAAGTATATCAAGCAGTGCAATTAATGCCTCTATCACTGTCAATTCTCTTCTCCACAGATATCGAATCGATCCAGTTGCTTTTTAAAGATGCCAATTGACCTTGAACTACCTTTCTGCAGGTCTGATCTATATCTTCACTACCCTGGCCTTGTTCTACATTGCCCACTTTGTTCTGGTGATAATTCTCTTTCTTGTCTTGTTATTGTTTTATCAACAATCAGTCTAATCACTTTTTCACTATCTGAAACCATTTGACAATTTTGACAAGTTGTTTGTACACAAGCTGACGGCGGTGTATATTTAGCAGCTGAATCAATTTGTCGTCTCACATACACCACACTCCAGTGACCACAGGCTCTGTTGGTTGGGTGCTTTTCCTTGTCTGGGGCTGTTCTTCATTACAGAAAGTAGTTAAATATAAATGTGCTAAGATAACAGCTGAATGTCAAGTTTCTGTTTCTACAGCTCTACATTTTTTCCGCAATTGGCTACATGAGTTTGAAGACCATCGTTGGTAAGTTCAGTTTTGTTCTTTTATTTATTTATGGATATGGCTGGTCAGCATTTATTGGCCATACCTAACTGTCCTTGAGAAGGTGGGGATGAACTGCCTTCTTTAATCACTGCAGTCCCTGAACTGTAGGTACACCCACTGTGCTGTTACAAAGGGAATCCAGATTTGCTGCTCTTGTCCTTCTAGACGGTAGTGGCCGTGAGTTTGGAAGGTGCTGTCGAAAGAATCTTGGTGAGTTACTGCAGTGCACCTTGTAGATGGTACACACGGCTGCCACTGTTCGTCGGTGGTGGAGGGTTTGAATGTTTGTGTACGGAGCAGCAATCAAGCGGGGCTGCTTTGTACTGGATGGTGTTGAGCTTCTTGAGTGTTGGAGCTGCGCTCATCCAGGCAAGTGAAGAGTTTCCATCACACTCCTGACTTGAAAATGAAAAATGAAAATTGCTTATTGTCACGAGTAGGCTTCAATGAAGTTACTGTGAAAAGCCCCTAGTCGCCACATTCCAGCGCCTGTCCGGGGAGGCTGGTACGGGAATCGAACTGTGCTGCTGGCCTGCTTGGTCTGCTTTAAAAGCCAGCGATTTAGCCCAGTGAGCTAAACCAGCCCCTAGATTCCACCTCGGTAGGAACCACCTTCCTACGTCCCCAGCTGCTTCAAGAAGGCCACCATCATACAAAGAAGAACCAGGCAACGTGCCTCAATGACTACCGTCCGGTGGCCCTGACTTAATAATAATTGCTTATTGTCACAAGTAGGCTTCAGTGAAGTTACTGTGAAAAGCCCCTAGTCACCACATTGAGGCGCCTGTTTGGGGAGTCCGGTGCTTCGAGAGGTTGGTAATGAAGGGCATTACCTCCATACTCCCGGAACGCCTTGATCCACTGCAATTTGCATACCGCCGCAACCGGTCCACAGCAGAAACCATCTCCCTGGCCCTACACTCATCTCTTGAGCATCTTGACAACAAGGACTCCTACATCAGACTCCTATTTATTGACTACAGCTCCGCCTTCAACACCATAATTCCAGCCAAGTTCCTATCAAAGCTCCAAAACCTAGCACTTGGCTCCTCCCTCTGCAACTGGATCCTCGACTTTCTGACCAACAGACCACAATCAGTAAGGATAAACAACAACACCTCCTCCGCAAAAGTCCTCAATATCGGGGCCCCACAAGGCTGCGTACTTAGCCCCCTACTCTACTCCCTGTACACACACGACTGCATGGCAAAATTTGTTTCCAACTCCATCTACAAGTTTGCTGACGATACGACCATAATGGGCCGGATCTCGAATAACGATGAGTCCGAATACAGGAGGGAGATAGAGAACCTGGTGGAGTGGTGTAACAACAACAATCTTTCCCTCAATGCCAGCAAAACTAAAGAGCTGGTCATTGACTTCAGAAAGCAAAGTACTGTACACACCCGTCAGCATCAACGGGGCCGAGGTGGAGATGGTTAGCAGTTTCAAATTCCTCTGGGTACACATCTCCAAAAATCTGTCCTGGTCCACCCACATCGACGCTACTACCAAGAAAGCACAACAGCACCTATACTTCCTCAGGAAACTAAGGAAATTCGGCATGTCCACATTAACCCGTACCAACTTTTACAGATGCATTATAGAAAGCATCCTATCGGGCTGCATCACAGCCTGGTACGGCAACTGCTCGGCCCAGGACCGCAAGAAACTTCAGAGAGTCGTGAACACCGCCCAGTCCATCACACATACCTGCCTCCCATCCATTGACTCTGTCTACACCTCCCACTGCCGGGGGAAAGCGGGCTGCATAATCAAAGACCCCCTCCCACCCGGCTTACTCACTCTTCCAACTTCTTCCATTGGGCAGGAGATACAGAAGTCTGAGAACACGCACGAACAGACTCAAAAACAGCTTCTTCCCCACTGTCACCAGACTCCTAAATGACCCTCTTATGGACTGACCTCATTATCACTAAACCCTGTATGCTTCACCCAATGCCGGTGCTTATGTAGTTACATTGTGTACCTTGTATTTTCTTTTATTTCCTTTTCTTTTCATGTACTAAATGATCTGTTGAGCTGCTCACAGAAAAATACTTTTCACTGTACCTCCGTACACGTGACAATAAACAAATCTAATTGTATGGCTCCAACCAGCCGAGAGTTTTCCCCCTGATACCCATTGACTCCACATTTGCTCGGGCTTTTTGATGCCATACCTGATCAAATGCTGTCTACAGGCCCTTTGGCCCACGATGTTGTGCCGACCATTTATCCTAATCTAAGATCAACCTAATCTACACCCCTCAATTTGCTGCTGTCCATGTGCCTGTCTAAGAGTTGCTTAAATGTCCCTAATGACTCTGACTCCACCACCTCTGCTGGCAGTGCATTCCACACACCCACCACTCTCTGCGTAAAGAACCTACCTCTGACATCTCCCCTACAATTCCTCCAATCCCTCCAATCACCTTAAAATTATTCCCCTCGTGACAGCCATTTCTACACTGGAAAAAAGTTTCCGGCTATCCACTCTATCCATGCCTCTCATCACCTTGTACACCTCTATCAAGTCACCTCTCTTCCTCCTTCGCTCCAGTGAGAAAAGACCTAGCTCCCTCAACCTTTCTTCATAAGATATGCCCTCCAGTCCAGGCAGCATCCTGGTAAATCTCCTCTGCACCCTCTCCAAAGCATCCACATCCTTCCTATAATGAGGCGACCTGAACTGGACACGATATTCCAAGTGTGGTCTAACCAGGGTTTTATAAAGCTGCAGCAAAACCTTGCGGCTCTTAAACTCAATCCCCCTGTTAATGAAAGCCAATACACCATACTCCTTCTTAACAACCCTATCAACCTGGGTGGCAACTTTGAGGAATTTATGTATGTGGACCCCAATATCCCTCTGTTTTTTGGAGCAATGTGGGGAGAGAATACAGGCTCAATGGTACAACTTTGAGGGGAGTACAGAGCAGAGGGACCCCGAGGTTCAAGCGCATAATTAGCTGAAGGTCAGTTGTGACTCTAGGCGAGGGTACAGGGCTATGGGGTGAGGGTGGGTTGTGACTCTAGGCGAGGGTACAGGGCTATGGGGTGAGGGTGGGTTGTGACGAGACGAGGGTACAGGGCTATGGGGTGAGGGTGGGTTGTGACTAGACGAGGGTACAGGGCTATGGGGTGAGGGTGGGGACTATAGGTGAGGGTACAGGGCTATGGGGTGAGGGTGGGGACTCTAGGCGAGGGTACAGTGCTATGGGGTGAGGGTTGGTTGTGACTAGGCGAGGGTACAGGGCTATGGGGTGACAGTGGGTTGTGACGCTAGGCGAGGGTGCAGGGCTATGGGGTGAGGGTGGGTTGTGACTAGGCGAGGGTACAGGGCTATGGGGTGAGGGTGGGTTGTGACTAGGCGAGGGTACAGGGCTATGGGGTGAGGGTGGGTTGTGACTAGGCGAGGGTACAGGGCTATGGGGTGAGGGTGGGGACTCTGCGAGAGTACAGGGCTAATGGGTGAGGGTGGGTTGTGACTAGGCGAGGGTACAGGGCTATGGGCTGAGGGTGGGTTGTGACTAGGCGAGGGTACAGGGCTATGGGGTGAGGGTGGGTTGTGTCTAGGCGAGGGTACAGGGCTATGGGGTGAGGGTGGGTTGTGACTAGGCGAGGGTACAGGGTTATGGGGTGAGGGTGGGGACTCTAGGCGAGGGTACAGGGCTATGGGGTGAGGGTGGGTTGTGACTAGGTGAGGGTACAGGGCTATGGGGTGAGGGTGGGTTGTGACAAGAGGCTAGGGTACAGGGCTATGGGGTGAGGGTGGGGACTCTAGGCGAGGGTACAGGGCTATGGGGTGAGGGTGGGTTGTGACTAGGCGAGGGTACAGGGCTATGGGGTGACAGTGGTTTGTGACTAGGCGAGGGTACAGGGCTATGTGGTGAGGGTGGAGACTCTAGGTGAGGGTACAGGGCTATGGGGTGAGGGTAGGTTGTGACTAGGCGAGGGTACAGGGCTATGGGGCTGAGGGTGGGTTGTGACTAGGCGAGGGTACAGGGCTATGGGGTGACAGTGGGTTGTGGCGCTAGGCGAGGGTGCAGGGCTATGGGGTGAGGGTGGGTTGTGACTAGGCGAGGGTACAGGGCTATGTGGTAAGGGTGGGGACTCTAGGCGAGGGTACAGGGCTATGGGGTGAGGGTGGGTTGTGACTAGGCGAGGGTACAGGGCTATGGGGTGAGGGTGGGTTGTGACTAGGCGAGGGTACAGGGCTATGGGGTGAGGGTGGGTTGTGACTAGGCGAGGGTACAGGGCTATGGGGTGAGGGTGGGTTGTGACTAGGCGAGGGTACAGGGCTATGGGGTGAGGGTGGGGACTCTAGGCGAGGGTACAGGGCTATGGGGTGAGGGTGGGTTGTGACAAGGGAGGGTACAGGGCTATGGGTGAGGGTGGGGACTCTATGCGAGGGTATAGGGCTATGGGGTGAGGGTGGATTGTGACTAGGCAAGGGTACAGGGCTATGGGGTGAGGGTGGGTTGTGACGCTAGGCGAGGGTACAGGGATATGGGGTGAGGGTGGGTTGTGATACTAAGCGAGGGTACAGGGCTATGGGGTGAGGGTGGGGACTCTAGGCGAGGGTACAGGGCTATGGGGTGAGGGTGGGTTGTGACTAGGCGAGGGTACAGGGCTATGGGGTGAGGGTGCGTTGTGACTAGGCGAGCGTACAGGGCTATGGGGTGAGGGTGGGGACTCTAGGCGAGGGTACAGGGCTATGGGGTGAGGCTGGGTTGTGACTCTAGGCGAGGGTACAGGGCTATGGGGTGAGGGTGGGTTGTGACTAGGCGAGGGTACAGGGCTATGGGGTGAGGGTGGGTTGTGACTCTAGGCGAGGGTACAGGGCTATGGGGTGAGGGTGGGGACTCTAGGCGAGGGTACAGGGCTATGGGGTGAGGGTGGGGACTCTAGGCGAGGGTACAGGGCTATGGGGTGAGGGTGGGTTGTGACTAGGCGAGGGTACAGGGCTATGGGGTGAGGGTGGGTTGTGACAGGGCGAGGGTACAGGGCTATGGGGTGATGGTGGGTTGTGACTAGGCGAGGGTACAGGGCTATGGGGTGAGGGTGGGTTGTAACTAGGCGAGGGTACAGGGCTATGGGGTGAGGGTGGGTTGTGACTAGGCGAGGGTACAGGGCTATGGGGTGAGGGTCGGTTGTGACTAGGCGAGGGTACAGGGCTATGGGGTGAGGGTGGGTTGTGACTAGGCAAGGGTACAGGGCTATGGGGTGAGGGTGGGTTGTGACTCTAGGCGAGGGTACTGGGCTATGGGGTGAGGGTGGGTTGTGACAAGGGAGGGTACAGGGCTATGGGGTGAGGGTGGGTACTCTAGGCGAGGGTACAGGGCTATGGGGTGAGGGTGGGGACTCTCGGCGAGGGTACAGGTCTATGGGGTGAGGGTGGGTTGTGACTAGGCGAGGGTACAGGGCTATGGGGTGAGGGTGGGTTGTGACTAGGCGAGGGTACAGGGCTATGGGGTGAGGGTGGGTTGTGACAGGGCGAGGGTACAGGGACTATGGGGTGAGGGTGGGTTGTGACTAGGCGAGGGTACAGGGCTATGGGGTGAGTGTGGGTTGTGACTAGGCGAGGGTACAGGGCTATGGGGTGAGGGGGGTTGTGACTAGGCGAGGGTACAGGGCTATGGGGTGAGGGTGGGGAGTCTAGGCGAGGGTACAGGGCTATGGGGTGAGGGTGGGTTGTGACTCTAGGCGAGGGTACAGGGCTATGGGGTGAGGGTGGGTTGTGACTAGGCGAGGGTACAGGGCTATGGGGTGACAGTGGGTTGTCACTAGGCGAGGGTACAGGGCTATGGGGTGTGGGTGGGTTGTGACTAGTCGAGGGTACAGGGCTATGGGGTGAGGGTGGGGACCCTAGGCGTGGGTACAGGGCTATGGGGTGAGGGTGGGGACTCTAGGCGAGGGTACAGGGCTATGGGGTGAGGGTGGGTTGTGACAAGGGAGGCTACAGGGCTATGGGTGAGGGTGGGGACTCTATGCGAGGGTACAGGGCTATGGGGTGAGGGTGGGTTGTGACTAGGCAAGGGTACAGGGCTATGGGGTGAGGGTGGGTTGTGACTAGGTGAGGGTACAGGGCTATGGGGTGAGGGTGGGTTGTGACGCTAGGCGAGGGTACAGGGATATGGGGTGAGGGTGGGGACTCTAGGCGAGGGTACAGGGCTATGGGGTGAGGGTGGGTTGTGACTAGGCGAGGGTACAGGGCTATGGGGTGAGGGTGGGTTGTGACTAGGCGAGGGTACAGGGCTATGGGGTGAGGGTGGGTTGTGACTAGGTGAGGGTACAGGGCTATGGGGTGAGGGTGGGTTGTGACGCTAGGCGAGGGTACAGGGATATGGTGTGAGGGTGGGGACTCTAGGCGAGGGTACAGGGCTATGGGGTGAGGGTGGGTTGTGACTAGGCGAGGGTACAGGGCTATGGGGTGAGGGTGGGGACTCTAGGCGAGGGTACAGGGCTATGGGGTGAGGGTGGGTTGTGACTAGGCGAGGGTACAGGGCTATGGGGTGAGGGTGGGGACTCTAGGCGAGGGTACAGGGCTATGGGGTGAGGGTGGGTTGTGACTCTAGGCGAGGGTACAGGGCTATGGGGTGAGGGTGGGTTGTGACTAGGCAAGGGTACAGGGCTATGGGGTGAGGGTGGGTTGTGACTAGGCGAGGGTACAGGGCTATGGGGTGAGGGTGGGTTGTGACTAGGCGAGGGTACAGGGCTATGGGGTGAGGGTGGGTTGTGACTAGGCGAGGGTACAGGGCTATGGGGTGAGGGTGGGTTGTGACTAGGCGAGGGTACAGGGCTGTGGGGTGAGGGTGGGGACTCTAGGCGAGGGTACAGGGCTATGGGGTGAGGGTGGGTTGTGACTCTAGGCGAGGGTACAGGGCTATGGGGTGAGGGTGGGTTGTGACTAGGCAAGGGTACAGGGCTATGGGGTGAGGGTGGGTTGTGACTAGGCGAGGGTACAGGGCTATGGGGTGAGGGTGGGTTGTGACTAGGCGAGGGTACAGGGCTATGGGGTGAGGGTGGGTTGTGACTAGGCGAGGGTACAGGGCTATGGGGTGAGGGTGGGTTGTGACTAGGCGAGGGTACAGGGCTATGGGGTGAGGGTGGGGACTCTAGGCGAGGGTACAGGGCTATGGGGTGAGGGTGGGTTGTGACTAGGCGAGGGTACAGGGCAATGTGGTGAGGGTGGGGACTCTAGGCGAGGGTACAGGGCTATGGGGTGAGGGTGGGTTGTGACTAGGCGAGGGTACAGGGCTATGGGGTGAGGGTGGGGACTCTAGGCGAGGGTACAGGGCTATGAGGTGAGGCTGGGTTGTGACTCTAGGCGAGGGTACAGGGCTATGCGGTGAGGGTGGGTTGTGACTAGGCGAGGGTACAGGGCTATGGGGTGAGGGTGGGTTGTGACTCTAGGCGAGGGTACAGGGCTATGGGGTGAGGGTGGGGACTCTAGGCGAGGGTACAGGGCTATGGGGTGAGGGTGGGGACTCTAGGCGAGGGTACAGGGCTATGGGGTGAGGGTGGGTTGTGACTAGGCGAGGGTACAGGGCTATGGGGTGAGGGTGGGTTGTGACAGGGCGAGGGTACAGGGCTATGGGGTGAGGGTGGGTTGTGACTAGGCGAGGGTACAGGGCTATGGGGTGAGGGTGGGTTGTGACTAGGCGAGGGTACAGGGCTATGGGGTGAGGGGTGGGTTGTGACTAGGCGAGGGTACAGGGCTATGGGGTGAGGGTGGGTTGTGACTAGGCAAGGGTACAGGGCTATGGGGTGAGGGTGGGTTGTGACTCTAGGCGAGGGTACTGGGCTATGGGGTGAGGGTGGGTTGTGACAAGGGAGGGTACAGGGCTATGGGGTGAGGGTGGGTACTCTAGGCGAGGGTACAGGGCTATGGGGTGAGGGTGGGGACTCTCGGCGAGGGTACAGGTCTATGGGGTGAGGGTGGGTTGTGACTAGGCGAGGGTACAGGGCTATGGGGTGAGGGTGGGTTGTGACTAGGCGAGGGTACAGGGCTATGGGGTGAGGGTGGGTTGTGACTAGGCGAGGGTACAGGGCTATGGGGTGAGGGTGGGTTGTGACAGGGCGAGTGTACAGGGCTATGGGGTGAGGGTGGGTTGTGACTAGGCGAGGGTACAGGGCTATGGGGTGAGTGTGGGTTGTGACTAGGCGAGGGTACAGGGCTATGGGGTGAGGGTGGGTTGTGACTAGGCGAGGGTACAGGGCTATGGGGTGAGGGTGGGGACTCTAGGCGAGGGTACAGGGCTATGGGGTGAGGGTGGGTTGTGACTCTAGGCGAGGGTACAGGGCTATGGGGTGAGGGTGGGTTGTGACTAGGCGAGGGTACAGGGCTATGGGGTGAGGGTGGGTTGTGTCAAGGGAGGGTACAGGGCTATGGGGTGAGGGTGGGGACTCTAGGCGAGGGTAGAGGGCTAAGGGGTGAGGGTGGGTTGTGACTAGGCGAGGGTACAGGGCTATGGGGTGAGGGTGGGTACTCTAGGCGAGGGTACAGGGCTATGGGGTGAGGGTGGGGACTCTCGGCGAGGGTACAGGTCTATGGGGTGAGGGTGGGTTGTGACTAGGCGAGGGTACAGGGCTATGGGGTGAGGGTGGGTTGTGACTAGGCGAGGGTACAGGGCTATGGGGTGAGGGTGGGTTGTGACTAGGCGAGGGTACAGGGCTATGGGGTGAGGGTGGGTTGTGACAGGGCGAGGGTACAGGGCTATGGGGTGAGGGTGGGTTGTGACTAGGCGAGGGTACAGGGCTATGGGGTGAGTGTGGGTTGTGACTAGGCGAGGGTACAGGGCTATGGGGTGAGGGGGGGTTGTGACTAGGCGAGGGTACAGGGCTATGGGGTGAGGGTGGGGACTCTAGGCGAGGGTACAGGGCTATGGGGTGAGGGTGGGTTGTGACTCTAGGCGAGGGTACAGGGCTATGGGGTGAGGGTGGGTTGTGACTAGGCAAGGGTACAGGGCTATGGGGTGAGGGTGGGTTGTGACTAGGCGAGGGTACAGGGCTATGGGGTGAGGGTGGGTTGTGTCAAGGGAGGGTACAGGGCTATGGGGTGAGGGTGGGGACTCTAGGCGAGGGTAGAGGGCTAAGGGGTGAGGGTGGGTTGTGACTAGGCGAGGGTACAGGGCTATGGGGTGAGGGTGGGGACTCTAGGCGAGGGTACAGGTCTATGGGGTGAGGGTGGGTTGTGACTAGGCGAGGGTACAGGGCTATGGGGTGAGGGTGGGTTGTGACTAGGCGAGGGTACAGGGCTATGGGGTGAGGGTGGGGACTCTAGGCGAGGGTACAGGGCTATGGGGTGAGGGTGGGTTGTGACTAGGCGAGGGTACAGGGCTATGGGGTGAGGGTGGGGACTCTAGGCGAGGGTACAGGCTATGGGGTGAGGGTGGGTTGTGACTCTAGGCGAGGGTACAGGGCTATTGGGTGAGGGTGGGTTGTGACTAGGCGAGGGTACAGGGCTATGGGGTGAGGGTGGGTTTGTGACTAGGCGAGGGTACAGGGCTATGGGGTGAGGGTGGGTTGTGACTAGGCGAGGGTACAGGGCTATGGGGTGAGGGTGGGTTGTGACCTAGGCGAGGGTACAGGGCTATGGGGTGAGGGTGGGTTGTGACTAGGCGAGGGTACAGGGCTGTGGGGTGAGGGTGGTGTCTCTAGGCGAGGGTACAGGGCTATGGGGTGAGGGTGGTTGTGACTAGGCGAGGGTACAGGGCTATGGGTGAGGGTGGGTTGTGACTAGGCAAGGGTACAGGGCTATGGGGTGAGGGTGGGTTGTGACTAGGCGAGGGTACAGGGCTATGGGGTGAGGGTGGGTTGTGACTAGGCGAGGGTACAGGGCTATGGGGTGAGGGTGGGTTGTGACTAGGCGAGGGTACAGGGCTATGGGGTGAGGGTGGGTTGTGACTAGGCGAGGGTACAGGGCTATGGGGTGAGGGTGGGGACTCTAGGCGAGGGTACAGGGCTATGGGGTGAGGGTGGGTTGTGACTAGGCGAGGGTACAGGGCAATGTGGTGAGGTTGGGGACTCTAGGCGAGGGTACAGGGCTATGGGGTGAGGGTGGGTTGTGACTAGGCGAGGGTACAGGGCTATGGGGTGAGGGTGGGGACTCTAGGCGAGGGTACAGGGCTATGGGGTGAGGCTGGGTTGTGACTCTAGGCGAGGGTACAGGGCTATGGGGTGAGGGTGGTTGTGACTAGGCGAGGGTACAGGGCTATGGGGTGAGGGTGGGTTGTGACTCTAGGCGAGGGTACAGGGCTATGGGGTGAGGGTGGGGACTCTAGGCGAGGGTACAGGGCTATGGGGTGAGGGTGGGGACTCTAGGCGAGGGTACAGGGCTATGGGGTGAGGGTGGGTTGTGACTAGGCGAGGGTACAGGGCTATGGGGTGAGGGTGGGTTGTGACAGGGCGAGGGTACAGGGCTATGGGGTGATGGTGGGTTGTGACTAGGCGAGGGTACAGGGCTATGGGGTGAGGGTGGGTTGTGACTAGGCGAGGGTACAGGGCTATGGGGTGAGGGTGGGTTGTGACTAGGCGAGGGTACAGGGCTATGGGGTGAGGGTGGGTTGTGACTAGGCAAGGGTACAGGGCTATGGGGTGAGGGTGGGTTGTGACAAGGGAGGGTACAGGGCTATGGGGTGAGGGTGGGTACTCTAGGCGAGGGTACAGGGCTATGGGGTGAGGGTGGGGACTCTCGGCGAGGGTACAGGTCTATGGGGTGAGGGAGGGTTGTGACTAGGCGAGGGTACAGGGCTATGGGGTGAGGGTGGGTTGTGACTCTAGGCGAGGGTACAGGGCTATGGGGTGAGGGTGGGTTGTGACTAGGCAAGGGTACAGGGCTATGGGGTGAGGGTGGGTTGTGACTAGGCGAGGGTACAGGGCTATGGGGTGAGGGTGGGTTGTGACTAGGCGAGGGTACAGGGCTATGGGGTGAGGGTGGGTTGTGACTAGGCGAGGGTACAGGGCTATGGGGTGAGGGTGGGTTGTGACTAGGCGAGGGTACAGGGCTATGGGGTGAGGGTGGGGACTCTAGGCGAGGGTACAGGGCTATGGGGTGAGGGGGGGTTGTGACTAGGCGAGGGTACAGGGCAATGGGGTGAGGTTGGGGACTCTAGGCGAGGGTACAGGGCTATGGGGTGAGGGTGGGTTGTGACTAGGCGAGGGTACAGGGCTATGGGGTGAGGGTGGGGACTCTAGGCGAGGGTACAGGGCTATGGGGTGAGGCTGGGTTGTGACTCTAGGCGAGGGTACAGGGCTATGGGGTGAGGGTGGGTTGTGACTAGGCGAGGGTACAGGGCTATGGGGTGAGGGTGGGTTGTGACTCTAGGCGAGGGTACAGGGCTATGGGGTGAGGGTGGGGACTCTAGGCGAGGGTACAGGGCTATGGGGTGAGGGTGGGGACTCTAGGCGAGGGTACAGGGCTATGGGGTGAGGGTGGGTTGTGACTAGGCGAGGGTACAGGGCTATGGGGTGAGGGTGGGTTGTGACAGGGCGAGGGTACAGGGCTATGGGGTGATGGTGGGTTGTGACTAGGCGAGGGTACAGGGCTATGGGGTGAGGGTGGGTTGTGACTAGGCGAGGGTACAGGGCTATGGGGTGAGGGTCGGTTGTGACTAGGCGAGGGTACAGGGCTATGGGGTGAGGGTGGGTTGTGACTAGGCAAGGGTACAGGGCTATGGGGTGAGGGTGGGTTGTGACAAGGGAGGGTACAGGGCTATGGGGTGAGGGTGGGTACTCTAGGCGAGGGTACAGGGCTATGGGGTGAGGGTGGGGACTCTCGGCGAGGGTACAGGTCTATGGGGTGAGGGAGGGTTGTGACTAGGCGAGGGTACAGGGCTATGGGGTGAGGGTGGGTTGTGACTAGGCGAGGGTACAGGGCTATGGGGTGAGGGTGGGTTGTGACTAGGCGAGGGTACAGGGCTATGGGGTGAGGGTGGGTTGTGACAGGGCGAGTGTACAGGGCTATGGGGTGAGGGTGGGTTGTGACTAGGCGAGGGTACAGGGCTATGGGGTGAGTGTGGGTTGTGACTAGGCGAGGGTACAGGGCTATGGGGTGAAGGTGGGCTGTGACTAGGCGAGGGTACAGGGCTATGGGGTGAGGGTGGGGACTCTAGGCGAGGGTACAGGGCTATGGGGTGAGGGTGGGTTGTGACTCTAGGCGAGGGTACAGGGCTATGGGGTGAGGGTGGGTTGTGACTAGGCGAGGGTACAGGGCTATGGGTGAGGGTGGGTTGTGTCAAGGGAGGGTACAGGGCTATGGGGTGAGGGTGGGGACTCTAGGCGAGGGGTAGAGGGCTAAGGGGTGAGGGTGGGTTGTGACTAGGCGAGGGTACAGGGCTATGGGGTGAGGGTGGGGACTCTAGGCGAGGGTACAGGTCTATGGGGTGAGGGTGGGTTGTGACTAGGCGAGGGTACAGGGCTATGGGGTGAGGGTGGGTTGTGACTAGGCGAGGGTACAGGCTATGGGGTGAGGGTGGGGACTCTAGGCGAGGGTACAGGGCTATGGGGTGAGGGTGGGTTGTGACTCTAGGCGAGGGTACAGGGCTATGGGGTGAGGGATGGGTTGTGACTAGGCAAGGGTACAGGGCTATGGGGTGAGGGTGGGTTGTGACTAGGCGAGGGTACAGTGCTATGGGGTGAGGGTGGGTTGTGACTAGGCAGAGGGTACAGGGCTATGGGGTGAGGGTGGGTTGTGACTAGGCGAGGGTACAGTGCTATGGGGTGAGGGTGGGTTGTGACTAGGCGAGGGTACAGGGCTATGGGGTGAGGGTGGGTTGTGACTAGGCGAGGGTACAGGGCTATGGGGTGAGGGTGGGTTGTGACTAGGCGAGGGTACAGGGCTATGGGGTGAGGGTGGGTTGTGACTAGGCGAGGGTACAGGGCTATGGGGTGAGGGTGGGTTGTGACTAGGCGAGGGTACAGGGCTATGGGGTGAGGGGTGGGGACTCTAGGCGAGGGTACAGGGCTATGGGGTGAGGGTGGGTTGTGACTCTAGGCGAGGGTACAGGGCTATGGGGTGAGGGTGGGTTGTGACTCTAGGCGAGGGTAGAGGGCTCTAGGGTGAAGGTGGGTTGTGACACTGAGTGTATAGGGCTATGGGGAGTGGTTTGAAGGTAAGAAGGGAGGGGGTAATTTCCCTCTGCAGGAGCCAGCACAGACTGAACCGATGGCCCTGGTGTTGTAACTCTTCGCTGATTCTCTGTTCTTTTAAAAAGTATTTTAATTCAATTTTTACAAATTATCCATAAACATTAACAATAACAACAAATTATTTCCCAATAACAGCAATAAACCCCCTTCCCCCCTCCCCCCATTCCTTTAACAGTTGAGAGAAATCAACTCTCTAAAGTACAAAATGAATGGCTGCCATCTCCGCAAGATTTTTTGAGATATAAAAATTCCAAAAGATCTTGAAGCCACATTGAGGCAGAGGGTGGAGAAGGTGACATCCACCTGATTAGTACCAGTGTACGAGCAATCAGTGAGGCAAAGGAGGGAGCACCAGCCTGTAGCCCTGCAGCTCCGGCAAGTCTGACATCCCCAATATGGGGATGCTCGAGGACCGGGATTCACCTTGATTTGTGGAGTGACTGACATGGTGGTGAAGAAGGAGATCCAAAATGCCAAACTCTTAGGACATGCCCAAAACATCTGTACATGATTGGCCGGGCCAATTTCACACCATTTGCACTCATCTTTCACTTCCACAAACATCCTCCTCACCTTGGTATCGGTCAAATGGGCTCTATCCACAACCTTCAGTGGTATTGATCCTAATCTAGTACATATGACGTCACGCTCGCCCTCCATAGAATCTCACACCAAGTCATATTAGGGAAAGGCAATTATGATGCGATGAGGCAAGACTTAGGATGCATCGGCTGAAGAGGAAAACTGCAGGGGATGGGCACAATGGAAATGTGGAGCATATTCAAGGAACAGCTACTGCGTATCCTTGATAAGTGTGTACCTGTTGGGCAGGGAAGTGGTCGAGCGAAGGAACCATGGTTTACTAAAGTAGTTGAAACACTTGTCAAGAGGAAGAAGGAGGCTTATGTAAAGATGAGACGTGATGGTTCAGTTAGGGCGCTTGAGAGTTACAAGTTAGCTAGGAAGGATCTAAAGAGAGAGCTAAGAAGAGCCAGGGGAGGACATGGGAAGTCTTTGGCAGGTATGATCAAGGATAACCCTAAAGCTTTCTATAGATATGTCAGGAATAAAAGAATGATTAAGGTAAGTGTAGGGCCAGTCAAGGACAGTAGTGGGAAGTTGTGCGTGGAGTCTGAGGAGATAGGAGAGGTGCTAAATAGGTATTATTCACACAGGAAAAAGACAGCGTTGTCGAGGAGAATACTGAGATACAGGCTACTAGACTAGAAGGGCTTGAGGTCCATAAGGAGGAGGTGTTAGCAATTCTGGAAAGTGTGAAAATAGATATGTCCCCTGGGCCATGGATGGGATTTATCCTAGGATTCTCTGGAAAGCTAGGGAGGAGATTGCTGAGCCTTTGGCGTTGATCTTTAAGTCATCTTTGGCTACAGGAATAGTGCCAGAAGACTGGAGGATAGCAAATGTTGTCCCCTTGTTCAAGAAGGGGAGTAGAGATAACCCCGGTAACTATAGACCAGTGAGCCTTACTTCTATCATGGAAAAGTCTTGGAAAGGTTTATAAGAGATAGGATGTATAATCATCTGGAAAGGAATCATTTGATTAGAGATAGTCAACATGGTTTTGTGAAGGGTAGGTCGTGCCTCACAAACCTTATTGAGTTCTTCGAGAAGGTGACCAAACAGGTGGATGAGGGTAAAGCAGTTGATGTGGTGTATATAGATTTCAGTAAAGCGTTTGATAAGGTTCCCCACGGTAGGCTATTGCAGCAAATACAGAGGCATGGGATTCAGGGTGATTTAGCAGTTTGGATCAGAAATTAGCTAGCTGATAGAAGACAAAGGGTGGTGGTTGATGGGAAATGTTCAGAGTGGTGTCCAGTTACTAGTGGTGGACATCAAGGATCTGTTTTGGGGCCGCTGCTGTTTGTCATTTTTATAAATGACCTGGAGGAGGGCGTAGAAGAATTGGTGAGTAAATGTGCGGATGATACTAAAGTTGATGGAGTTGTGGACACTGCAGAACGATGTTACAAGTTACAGAGGGACATAGATAAGCTGCAGGGCTGGGCTGACAGGTGGCAAATGGAGTTTAATGCAGAAAAGTGTGAGCTGATTCATTTTGGAAGAAATAACAGGAAGACAGAGTACTGGGCTAATGGTAAGATTCTTGGTAGTGTGGACGAGCAGAGAGACCTCGGTGTCCATGTCTATAGATCCCTGAAAGTTGCTACCCAGGTTGAGAGGGTTGTTACGAAGGCGTACAGTGTGTTAGCTTTTATTGGTAGAGGAATTGAGTTTCGGAGCATGAGGTCATGTTGCAGTTGTACAAAACTCTGGTGCGGCCGCATTTGGAGTATTGCGTGCAGTTCTGGTCGCCGCATTATAGGAAGGATGTGGAAGCTTTGGAAAGGGTACAGAGGAGATTTACAAGGATGTTGCCTGGTATGTAGGGAAGATCATATGAGGAAAGGCTGAAGGAATTGAGGCTGTTTTCGTTAAGAGAGAAGAAGGTTAAGAGGTGACTTAATTGAGGCATACAAGATGATCAGAGGATTAGATAGGGTGGACATCGAGAGCTTTTTTCCTCGGATGGTGATGTCCAGCACGAGGGGACATAGCTTTAAATTGAGGGGTGGTAGATATAGGACAGATGTCAGAGGTAGGTTCTTTACTCAGAGAGTAGTAAGGGCGTGGAATGCCCTGCCTACAACAGTAGTGGACTCGCCAACACTAAACGCATTCAAATGGTCATTGGATAGGCATATGGACGATAAAGGAATTGTGTAGATGGGCTTTAGAGGGGTTTCACAGGTCGACGCAACATTGAGGGCCGAAGGGCCTGTACTGCGCTGTAATATCCTATGTTCTATCTTCTAGTTTGAATCGCAATTCCTCTTCCCACTTGGTTTTGATCCCAACCAAGGATGCAGCCTCCTCTAATAAGCACGCACAGACAGGCACGCGCACCCAAATAGACACATGCACATACACAGACATGTGTGCACGCAGACACGTGCATGCAGACATGTGCGCACGTAGACACCACACGCATACTCAGACTGGCTGGTGGAGAGAGAAGAATATAATGATGATAAAATAAAAGATAGAGATCTTTGATTTCAGATGGATATCTTCCAGTTAGCTTCTTTCTCCAGTTTAGGCTGTCAGTTGGATGTTATCTTCACTTGCAGTTTGCGATGGTTTTCCCTGCAGACGCAGAGACAGCAGGCAGGCAGCAACCAAGAGACGGGGAGTAAACTCAGCTTCTTATTTCGAGGGCCTCGTGTCTTCTGCTAGGTTCCCTGCAAAGAACCCAACATGGCAGAAACCAATCACTGTCTGTTGCCAGGATGAACACTGTCCCTGGCCAATCCATTGATGCGTTTTGGGAGGTCTAATAAGGCTAGGATGTGCACAATGAATGGCAAGTCCCACAGGAGTATTGAGGAACAAAGGGATCTTGATGTACAAGTCCATGGATCCGTGAAGGTGGCAGCACAGGTAGATAGGTTGATGAAGAAGGCATACGGAATGCTTGTCTTTATTAGCCAGGGTATAGAATATAGGAGCAGGGAGATCTTCGTGCAACTTTATAGAACATTGGTTCGGCCACAGGTGGAATATTGTGAGCAGTTCTGGTCATCACACCATCGATTGGTGGGATGTGATTGCACTGGAGAGGGCGCAGAGTAGATTCACCAGGATGTTGCCTGGGATGGAAAGTTTCAGCTATGAGGAGAGACTGGATTGGCTGGGTTTGTTTTCCATGGACCAGAGGAGGCTGAGGAGGGATCTGATGATCGTTT